>NC_071668.1:36912196-37215227 GCF_028554725.1 Zeugodacus cucurbitae
TTCACGCCAAGATCTACGCTCAATAGTGTTCTTACTTTGCTCTTCAGAGCGAATTTGAGGATTATCGCCACGGGCCCGACGTTCCCTAGTGTTCTTATTTTGCTCTTCTGAACGAATTAGAGGATTTTCTCATCTGGTTCTGTGCTGAATAGAATCTGTGATTCTTTCGGCGGACCGAACCTCGTGATTTTCGCAACGGGACCTACGTTCCCATGTGTTCCTATTTTGCTCTTCTGAACGAATTAGAGAATTTTCTCATCTGGTTCTGTGCTGAATAGAATCTGTGATTCTTTCGGCGGACCGAACCTCGTGATTTTCGCGACGGGACCTACGTTCACGTGTGTTCCTATTTTGCTCTTCTGAGCGAATTAGAGGATTTTTTCGTCTGGTTCTGTGCTGAATAGAATCTGTGATTTTTTCGGCGGACCGAACCTCGTAATTTTCGCGACGGGACCTATGTATGTTCTCGAGTGTCCCTATTCTGCTCTTCCGAGCGTTTTTGAATATTTTGTCTACTGATTCTATGTTGGACCGTGTCGTCATTATGTTCGGACATACGTATTACAGGATCCAATCTGCGAATAGCATGGTTTTCCGTATTATGTGATAGCTCAATTGTTCTATAAGAATCATTTGCTCTCAGAATTTGCATACGTCTTCTATTTTGAAGACGACTTACAGCCGGTTTCACGAAACAAATTTAAGTGAAAAATAATTAATTTGAGTTTCACCATTTGACTTAATTTTTATTTAAATGGTCACGCTTTGCCATTTAAATATTATTTAAATACTGTCATATGTAACCATGGTTACGCTTTTCTATCAGCTGAATTAACAATTGTTTACCATTTTGACAAAGAAATACAATTTATTTGTTTACATAAATCAGCTGTTATTCTTACAAACATCCCTGCCTTTTAATTTTTTGGATGAAAAATGTCAATAATGGTGAAACGCAGGAAACTTAAGTGCAAAGTTAAATAAAAATGAAAATTAAAATTAAATGGAACTTAATTTTCAATTAAAAACTTTCGTGAAACCGGCTGTTAATGTAATAGATATTTTATTTAATCTAGGCATAATGAATTGATATTAAACGGCTTACCAAAATAGTTAAAATTCTTATTTTAATGACTTATAGTTACCCTGCAGTATGGCTGGTATGAATTGGTGAATTGCACTAGTGAATTCTTGTGTTACAAGTAACTAGAGAATTCACGACAACGAGGTAATGCAGAGAAGCAATAGTACATGAGAGAGATTGAGAGAGAAGAGAGCATGATCTAGAGAACGTTGTGCTTAATTTGTACTCTCAGTAGAATATTACCGACAAATAAGGGTGGGAATGCAATTTTGAGAGATCGAAGCAAAAATAACGCAGAATAATAACGGCAGAGCATCTCGTACAGTAAGTACAAGTTGTAAATAATTATTGGATCATTATAGTATTTACGTACAAGTTGGTCATTGAAAGCATGATTTACTGTAGTAGAAAGAAAGGCATCAGCGTTTTCTTTGTAATTCTGATATTTCATTTTTCGCATAATAGTTGTTCTCTGATTGTACAATTGATCTCGCGTCGCGGGTTCTAATACGTTTATTGTTTATTAAAAGTGTTATTAAAAGGTGAATAATTAAATGAAATAATAGTGAATAAAAACAAAGAAAACATAAATATTATATGCAAAAAAATGGATTGCCCTGCACAATGAAAAGAGGTAAGAATTCCAACATTGCTGTATATGGTTTGTTCGAAAGTGTTTGCACATATTTATGAACGCATAAATATCCTTGTATGTACATTTATTTAAATTATTAACACCTTACTTATATGTATACTTGTTTCGAATTATTTTACTCATTTAAGATCAACACCAAATTTTAATGGAACTCTTAGAAATGTGACTTGGGGATATAAGTGCAGTGATATATATGGTATGTAATTTGTAATACAAATTTAATATCAACTACATTTCTTTTTAATTATTTTCTTTCTTTATCACATGTTCAACGAAGTCGCTTTTGAATCCAGCCGAAGTGCACAAAAACTTCTGACTTGACTTCTTCTGACTTGACTGATATTAACCGACCCTGTTGTTCAGATGGTAAATATAATTGTAAACAAAGAAATTTTAAATAAAAAATAATATTATTAATTATATAAAATTTAAATAAAATTTGTGTTTAATTATGTTTGGAATAAACTAGCTAGGTTGAGAGGTAGTGAAGAAAGTAGTGAAATTTAATAGTCGGTAAGTTGTGAAGTAACTAATGATATATAGTCAGTGATATGTGGTGAAGTAGCTAGTGAAATATAGGCGGTGAAATCACTCGTGAATAGTGTTAATCGGTTACCGCCAATGACATCGCCGTGTTAAATTCATGAGTGAATTGCATTGCCGGTTTTATGGTGGGTAACCAGTGGTGGTTACCAGTAAGTAGTGAACTCACTAGTGTTTCACTAATGAGCCGAACTGAAGGGTACTTTATGAACCCGCCAGTCCGAGTCCGAATCCAAGAATAAAAAGTAGGCTCCTTGGTTCCGCTTCACCTTCCCTTATTGGAGTGTTATAGTTCTGTCCGATTTACAGCTATCTTGGATGTTTAAGCCGATGTATACACGTATATATGGCAAAAAATACAGGAACTAATATATGTGATTTTGAAAAAATTCTACTGAAGTTATTACTCACTGCTGAAGTTGTCTAACCTATGTAACTGAAAGTAACAATATAGCTTACTTATAATTGTGGTATAAATTTGCATACACATTACTCAACAACTGAAGTTTTGTATATAATATCTAGTTTATATATATTTATTAGTTGTTAACAAATAATATATATTAAGAATGTATTGAAAGTAATTACCACTAAAAAATATGAAGGATATATATATATAATACTTTTGATGATATTAACAAAACATTCATAAAAACACGGCAGTTTTTTATTTAACCTAAGGTCTTTCAAGACCTTCCAAAGGGGCGGGGTAAAACCCATTTTTTCGAAAAACCATCAAAAAGTTGTATATCTATCTATTTACATATGTATGTTGATATACAGGTACATAACTTATTAAAAATACATACAGTTTGTCAACAAATTGATAATAATAATAATATAATATATAAATGAATTGCTGTTCGTTTGTGCCGCAAAAAAACGAGAACGGCCAAACCGATCCGGCTAATTTTAGTCTTGAAATATTCGTGGAAAGCCAGAGAAAGATTAGAAAGTGAGTAAATATGAAAAAATTGCGAGGAAGATAATAATAAGAGAATTTTATTCGAGTTGACAGGAAAAATATAAAAAGAGAAAACAAAAAATAATAATTTGAATGTTATCATTGTTGCTTTGTTAAAATATTTTTGTTATTGTTCAATTGTATAAGGTTGTGTCGATAGCCCAAAAAAATTTGTAACAAATAAGGAAAGGCTAAGTTCGGGTCCAAACGAACATTTTATACTCTCGCAATTTATTGATGTAATTTTATTAAGGTAACACACCATTTGACCTATTTATTCGGCATAAAGTCCAATAGAAAATCATCATATATAGTATATGAGGGCTGATGTAATTCCAGAACCAATTTCACTCATTTTCACCACCAAGATTAATAGGGAATAGGGGCAACTTGGCACCTATTAGTAGGCAAACAAACGTCATTCAAGAAGTCGCTGGAGGTACTGCACAGGACTTTAAAAGATCTTGATTGTCGATGAACGTTTTTGGTGGAGCCAGGATTCAGTTAGCAGGTGACTTACGCCAGGCTCTTCCAATTATTCCTGGATCAACTGTTACTGACGGGCTAATCGCATGCCTAAAATCATTTAATTTGTGGCGACACATAAAGAATCGCCAATTAACAACAAACTTCTCCAAGCTTCTGCACCATAAAGCAGGATGGGAATGAAAAGCGACTTGTAGAGTTTGATTTTGGTTCGTCGAGAGAGAGCTTTACTATTCAATTGCCTACTCAGTCCAAAGTAGCACCTGTTGGCAAGAGTGATTCTGCGCTGGATTTCGAAGCTGACATTGTTCGTGTTGTTGATGCTGGTTTCCAGATATACCAAACTATCTACTACTTTTGTGTGTGTGTGAGTGTACTAAAGCGGTTCTTCCCAATTTAAGCATAGAATCGCCAGCAGGAGCAACAAAAAGACAGAGGTCAGCTGAAGAGGCTAAGCCGTCGTCTAAATGACCGAAAATTAAGGAGACGCCCAATAAATCGTTTGCGGATGTGGCCCGGAACCGCATTATCATTGGTGTTCTGGATGAGGGAGATCCCGAAGGCAGAATTCCCAGAACCCAATGGAAATGGGTGCAAGCTGCGCTGGCTAACGTGGCCCTGGAAGTGCTACTAAGCAATCCAGGTCCACCGCCGTCATGCACAGATGCCGGTTGGTACCAGGGCCAAATTAAAATAGTAGCATGTGACGACGAACGATCGGTCCAGCTCTATAAAGCCGCCTTAGCGAAAGTGGGAGAGGTATATCCTGGGCCAAACTAATAGCGGTCGACAGGAAAGATATACCGTCTAGACCAAGGGCACGAGTTTGGATACCGGCTACACCATCTCAGCTGGATCAAATTATGCAGCTGATCAGGGCTTGCAACCCTAACCTACCAACGGAGGGTTGGAAGTTCGTTAAGGCATTCGACGAAGAGACAACCGAATCGGGCGTGGAGACCAAAAGGGCCACAATGCAGATTTTGTTGTTGCTAACGAATGACGCAATAGAACCGCTGAACAAAAGTGACGGTGAAATCAATTATGGCTTCACTAAGGTCAAGGTGAAGACATATAAAGCAGATGCCGGTGCTATCGACCATCTTACCTTGGATAACGAGATGGGTGAAGTGGAGGAAGATCCTATGGAGTCCTCGAGCGATGTCGATAGCCTCGAACAAGGTGAGTGTTCCTCAGGGTCTGAACTGGCGGACAGGCTCTCTAACTTATATACTGAGAAAGAGCTTTTAAGCGATTCTCAAGACGATGTAGATGTAACTTTAACTAATGCATCTCTTACAAATTAATCTTCACCACAGCAAAGTAGCGTCAGTAGCCCTAATTAACCGCATGGCAATAGATCAGCCTGACTTTGTCCTCATTCAGGTGCCATGGGTTAATGGAGGGCGGATTTGCGGCCTGAGGATGCCGAACTATAAAATTTACATGTCACATTGTGAAGGTAAGAACAGGACAGGTATATTGGCTAAAAAGGATCTTAATGTTTTTATATTGTACAAATATAGTGACAAAGATACCACGGCAGTAAGCTGGGAGACGGGCAGAGGTAGCTACCGGCTTGTCTCTTGTTACATGACATATAATGAAGAGCAGGTACCATCACTGCATATAAAAAGGATGGTGCAAGAAAGCGAAGCGTCCAAAAGCTTATTAATACTTGGATGCGACTCTAATGCACATCATTCGCTTTGGGGCAGCTCAGATACCAACGCAAGAGCTGAGTTGCTCTCTAATTATTTATTAAGCACTAAGCTCTTGTTGTGTAATAGAAGCAACACGCCAACTTTTATTACTAGAAATCAACAAGAAGTATTAGATATAACACTTGTGTCGGAAGAACTGTTAGATAGAGTAACGCGATGGAGGGTTTTAGAAGAACACTCCTTTTCCGATCATCGGTATATTGAATGTGTACTGAGAGACAAAGTAGGTCGAGATAACATATATAGGAATCATAGGAAAACAAACTAGCTCGTGCATTTGCAAGAGCTAAAAAGGAATATTCCTATGATTCACCGCTGCTTCACCGCTGAGTATAATCTAGACTCTGAAGTGGACACAGATCCTAATATTGGAGACTTAATATCAATAGACAAAATAAGATGGGCAATTAACAGTTTCAAGCCTTTTAAATCTCCAGGACCTGACGGTATATTCCCGGCTCAATTGCAGAAATCGTTCAGTTACGTAACGGGCTGGTTAGTAACCAATCTCGAAGAGAATCTTCGGTTGAACTATATTCCTTCATTATGGAGAAAAGTGAAGGTAATATACAAACCAAAAGCGGGCAAACGCTCTCACACCAGTCCAAAGGTTTTTAGACCAATCAGTCTTTCCTCATTTCTACTACAAATACTGGAAAGATTGATAGAAATTAATATAAGAAGCAGGCTAACTCCGGAAAAGTTAGCTGTTTCACAACATGCGTACTATAAAGGAAAATCCACGGAAACAGCTTTAAACTCGGTGGTGACAGAGATTGAAAGGGCTCTGGAAGTAAAGGAATACGCTCTCTTAGGCAGAGAAGGCGCGTTTAACAACATCCAGCCTAAGGCAATTATCAACGCGCTTAAAGATCTGAATGTCTCGGGATCACTCATGAAACTTATAGAACAGATGCTTCTAGGCAGGATCATAACTTCAACGCTGGGCGTTTCAACGATGTGCAGATCTGTCTGACCTCAAGGAGTGCTATCCCCACTTCTATGGATCTTAACAATGAACAGTATGTTGTTAGATCTAGAGAAAGGGGGAGTACATGTGGTGGCCTACGCTGATGATGTGGCTGTTTCTATTAGCGGAAAATTCCCACATATCCTTTCGGACCTTATGCAAACAAGGCTAAATGGGATAAATCGTTGGGCAAAATCATGTGGATTAAGTCTAAACGCAAGTGAAACTGAGATAGTGATGTTTACAAGAAAACACAAGATACCAGAGTTCACATCACCTTCAATAAACGACACCTCGCTATCAATAAGCGAGAAAGAAAGCTACCTGGGACAAATTTTAGACAGGATGCTATCATGGCAACCAAATTTGAATACCAGGGTAAAGAAGGCAGCTTTAGCACTATATACTTGCAAAAGGATGGTTGGATGAAAATGGGAACTAACCCCCCGTGTATCACATTGGCTCTACACAGCTGTGGTTAGGCCGATGATGACAAATGGGATATTGGTCTGGTGGCCGATAATTCACAAGAAGTACGCAGTAAAGCGTATGGTAAGTTTACAAAGAGCGGCATGTATATGTATCAGTGGAGCCCTCAGAAGAATGCCGAGCCAGGCACTAGATGCGATTCTGTATTCACTGCCTATAGATCTATTCTGTAAGCAGAAGGCGGCAAAATCGGCACTTAGGCTCTTCTTCGCTACTGCAAAACTACAAAAGGGGACATTCCTGTATACTCGCCATGTTCCCATTTCTGCAAAATATTACGGACTTTCGAAATCCCATAGAAATGAATCTAAACTCGGATCTACACATATCCTTCCCCTCTAGAGAGAAGTGGGAAATGGGAAAAGTAGACAAAGATTCGGAGATAAGTATCTTTACAGACGGTTCAAAACTAGACAAACGAATAGGAGGCGGGGTATTTTCAGGGAAACTGGATACCAGAATCGCTTTCCGGTTACCGGATTATTGCAATGTTTTCCAAGCAGAGATCACTGCAATTAAAGAAAGCCTTCACGCTCTGTCAAAAATAGTGCTAACGACTAGACACATATTTATATTCTCAGATAGTCAAACGGCTTTAAAATCACTAAAGTCGCATAGAATATCATCGAAGATAGTGAAAGAGTGTTTGGATTTACTAATAGCATTGACATCATATTTCACGATACACCTGCAATGGGTCCCGGGACATAGTGACATTCCTGGAAACTGTGTAGCAGATGAATTAACCAGATTAGGCACAACATTGCAGTTAGATGATAATAAAGAGGGAATTTATATACCTCTGGCAACGTGCAGTTACCTAATAGATAAACATGCGAGTGCGCTGACTGTTTGTTTGATGACAGGAGATATTTCGTCTTGTCCGCATTCACCTCCAAACCCATTCGCTTCGCTTCCTTATCCAGGCGGGAAAAAGCAGAACTAACGGCGCGGTTGTTGCTTCCGATGATATCATTATCATCAGGGTACTTCTCTATTTAGCTCTGCAGCTCGTATTATTTTTTCCAGCAATAGACTGAAGAAGTCGCACGATAGTTTTTTTTTTTTTGTTATCGAAGGGGAATCTTTTAAAAGATACTGTTCTGCATGACAGCATGCACGATTCGTTCCGTGCGCTTGATACACCTCTTTCGGAACCACGCCCGGTCCATACTAAAATTTAATGTGCCGAACTCGCGCACCGGAACGCCTACGTGGCAAACCCTTAATTTGAGACCGTTCTATATTATATCTCGGACAATAGAAGAAAATGTGTAGAGCATTTTCGTTTTCATTATCACAAAAAGAGCACATTACTCCATTGTCATGGCCATACTTGTAGAGGTACTCTCTAAAGCAGTCTCGACTAAACTACCACACGCACAAAATTATACAAATGTTAGTTAAGAAGAACAAGAAGCGAAACAAAAAGCAAACAAAGCAGCTACACCGAAAAAAGTTTTCATAATTAAAAAATATGTTTATTTTAGTTTATTCAATTATTTTATTAATGTCAATTTCATATTCATAATTTTTGAAGCTTGTAGATATCGGGTATTGTGTTCTTATATAAAGTTGAATCCAGACATACAATTTCTAAGTCTATATATTGAACATCTAAAAATATATGAACTTATTTGTTCTGTTCGACGGACTAGCGTGGGGCGGGAGAAAGGGACAGATTCTAATATCCGACAGGCATCATAACCTTTGTTTCCAAAACAACTAAAAAATTCAAGATTATTTGCATTTTCATACATAACAAATTGATCCATTTTTTTGCTCAGTGCATGAACAAATTTTGCCGTAGCGAGTGTCTGATTTGCTTTAGCGAACGAGTAAGGTGTTGGTTGTTCAAAATTCAGACAGCAACTGATTTGTATTCGCTTGTTCTGCTGCGAAGCTTCGGGCATGTTGGTGTAAAAAAAACGAAGACTAAAAATAGTAGGAGCTGGTCGACACAGCTCTAAAGCATCCATGTCCAGTTAGAAACTGCGTCATATAAAAATCCGTATATCCATGATTTCTATTTACCCAAGTTTCGACGTTTTTTATAAGCCAATGAGTCCATCGCCCTTTGGTTGTTGCATCCCAACGGTTTTGCCATTCCTTCAGACTCTTTTGTCTTCTTCTTTCCGTTCTTCTATTGTTAACGGCCTGCCGAGTGTTTTACTAGAATCGTATATTCTTTTGAGTTCCAGAGCAATTAAATCTGGTAGAATTATGCCTGCTATGACGCTAACAGCTTCCTGCGATACTGTGCGGAAAGCACTGGCTACTCTAATGGCGCGGAGTCTAAATAGCGAGTTCAACATTCTGGCATATGCTTTGTGACCCAATGCTTGAGTTTTGTAATTCAGTCTCGCATCAATTATTACGCCCAGATACTTTAGTGATGGCTGCGTTGTAATAGTATACCCATCTATGTTTAGAGTTATAGTCTCTACTTTCTTTCTGCTCGTAATCAAGACAGCTTCGGTTTTCTGTCTCGCCAGCTGTAGTCTTGACGCATCCAGCCAATTTTTAATCTTCTGCGACGTAGAAACACACGCGCTTTGAATCTTGTAACTCTTTTGCTACGATTGCCACAGCAATGTCATCAGCATATCCAATTATCTTCGCATCTTTCGACAGTGGGAGTCGCAATATTCCGTCATACAAGATATTCCATAACACCGGTCCCAGAACGGAGCCTTTTAACTTTTAGTCCCTTCATCTGTGTCGTAAAACAACAGTCTGTCGGACAAATAGCTTCTTATAATTCTAAGTAAATATACCGGTATTTCAATATTCACTAAGGCATGTATTATGAATGTACGCAGAATTAAACGCATTTTTTACGTCAAAGGTGATGATTGCACAGTATTTTTTGTTACCATGCATCCACCTAGTACCTTCAATGGCCTTTTCTGCGATTCCGGTCAGTGTTTTGATTGCGTCGGTGGTCGAGCGCTTTTTACGAAACCCGTATTAGTTGCTAGACAAGCCATCTTCCACTTCTTCAAGATGCGCTTCGAGACGTTCACAAATCAATCGCTCCAAGATTTTTCCAATTGTGTCTATCATACAAAGTGGTCGATAAGCGCTAGGGTCGCCAACCATTTTGTTGGGCTTTTGCAATAAGACTAAGCGTTGTTTTTTCCATATTTTTGGGAAAACACCACCAGTCAAGCATTTTTCAAAAACTTTGATGAAACTCTTTGGGGTTTGCTTCATTGCGATCTTCAAAGCACGATTTGGAATTCCATCCATCCATCCAGCTTTAGCATTTCCGAAACGCGCAGCAGCATTTATCACTTCCGTTTCCGTAACATTAGGTATAGTTACTGGTTCTACCTCATCGTGTGGTAATAGCTCTTCTTCACACGTGTTCTGAGTTGGGAATAATGTTTCTACAACATGTTTTAGTAGGGTTGGCCAGGTCGGCGCTTGTCCTTTAGGACAGCGAACCTTAGACATAACCAACTTATACGCTCCTCCCCAGGGATTTTCATCTTCAGTCAACATGTGTTTGATCAAATCTTCATCAATGGTGTCTTCTTTCCACCCTTTAGTTTTTACCTTCCTTACGCGTGCACTTCTTTTTTTGGTTATGGATTGTTTCCCTACATCTATGTATGTGATTGGCGTTGCAACCGTTTAGCCGGTTATAGCCGAATCGACGATAGTGCGCCACCTGTCTCTCTCCTTTGCAGTTCGGCGCCAGTTGGAGATCCCAAGTGTAACCAGGTCGCTCTCCACCTGGTCCCTCCAACGGAGTGGAGGCCTTCCCCTTCCTCGGCTTCCTCCGGCGGGTACTGCATCGAACACTTTCAGGGCTGGAGTGTTTTCGTCCATTCGGACAACATGACCTAGCCAGCGTAGCCGCTGTCTTTTTATTCGCTGAACTATGTCAATGTCGTCGTATAACTCGTACAGCTCATCGTTCCATCGTCTGCGGTATTCGCCGTTGCCAATGTTCTGAGGACCATAAATCTTGCGCAAAATTTTCCTCTCGAAAACTCCTAGTGTCGTCTCATCTGATGTTGACATCGACCAAGCTTCTGCACCGTAAAGCAGGACTGGAATGATAAGCGACTTGTAGAGCTTGATTTTGGTTCGTCGAGAGAGGACTTTACTGTTCCATTGCCTACTCAGTCCAAAGTAACACCTGTTGGCAAGAGTTATTCTGCGCTGGATTTCGAGGCTGACATTGTTCGTGTTGTTGTTGCTGGTTCCCAGGTATACGAAATTATCTACGACCTCGAAGTTATGACTGTCAACAGTGACGTGGGAGCCAAGACGCGAATGCGCCGACTGTTTGTTTGATGACAGGAGATATTTCGTCTTGTCCTCATTCACCTCCAGACCCATTCGCTTCGCCTCCTTATCCATGCGGGAAAAAGCAGAACAAACGGCGCGGTTGTTGCTTCCGATGATATCAATATCATCGGCGTACGCCAGGAGCTGTACACTCTTGTAGAAGATTGTACCTTCTCGGTTTAGCTCTGCAGCTCTTATAATTTTTTCCAGCATCAGGTTAAAGAAGTCGCACGATAGTGAGTCACCTTGTCTGAAACCTCGTTTGGTATCGAACGGCTCGGAGAGGTCCTTCCCAATCATGACGGAGCTTTTGGTGTTGCTCAACGTCAATTTACACAGCCGTATTAGTTTTGCGGGGATACCAAATTCAGACATCGCGGCGTAAAGGCAGCTCCTTTTCTGCTGTCGAAAGCAGCTTTAAAATCGACAAAAAGGTGATGTGTGTCGATCCTCTTTTCTCGGGTCTTTTCCAAGATTTGGCGCATGGTGAATATCTGGTCAGTTGTCGATTTTCCAGGTCTAAAGCCACACTGATAAAGTCCAATCAGTTTGTTGACGGTGGGCTTTAGTCTTTCACACAATACGCTCGATAGAACCTTGGCCCCCGCTGCTTTGTTGTTCTTCAAGCGGGTAATTGCTATTCGAATTTCTTCCTGGTCGGGTAATGGAACATCTGTTCCATCGTCATCGATTGGGGGATCGGGTTCGCCATCTCCTGGTGTTGTACTCTCACTGCCATTCAGCAGGTCGGAGAAGTGTTCCCTCCATAATCCCAGTATGCCCTGGACATCGGTTACCAGATTACCACCTTGGTCTCTACATGAGGATGCTCCGGTCTTGAAACCTTCGTTAAGTCGCTTCATTTTTTCATAAAATTTTCGAGCATTCCCTCTGTGTGCCAGCTTCTCAAGCTCTTCGTACTCACGCATTTCGGCCTCTTTCTTTTTTTGTCTGCAAATGCGTCTCGCTTACCTCTTCAGCTCTCGGTATCTATCCCATCCCGCACGTGTTGTGGTCGTTTGCAATGTTGCGAGGTAGGCAGTCTGTTTTCTCTCCGCTGCGAGACGGCACTCCTCATCGTACCAGCTTGTTTTTTGTCGTTGCCGAAAACCAATTGTTCCGGCTGCAGCGGTACGCAGTGAGTTTGAGATGCCGTTCCACAGTTCCCTTATACCGAGATGCTGATGAGTGCTCTCAGAGAGCAGGAGTGCAAGTCGAGTAGAGTATTTCGTGGCTGTCTGTTGCGATTGCAGCTTTTCGGCGTCGAACCTTCCTTGTGTTTGTTGACGGGCATTCTTTGCTGCACAGAGGCGGGTGCGTATCTTCGCTGCGACCAGATAATGGTCCGAGTCTATATTTGGTCCTCGGAGCGTACGCACGTCTAAAACACAGGAGACATGTCTTCCGTCTATCACAACGTGATCGATTTGGTTCCGCGTGTTTCGATCAGGAGACAGCCAAGTAGCTTGATGTATTTTCTTATCTGGTACTACAGACGACCATATTTCGGGCCCCAGCGAAGTCGATCAGCCTCAGGCCGTTTGGCGATGTTTCGTCATGGAGGCTGAATTTTCCGACTGTTGTGCCAAAGACACCTTCTTTACCCACCCTGGCGTTAAAATCACCAAGCACGACTTTTACATCGTGGCGGGGGCAGCGCTCATAGATGCGTTCTAGGCGCTCATAGAAAGCATCTTTGGTCACATCGTCCTTCTCTTCCGTTGGGGCGTGGGCGCAAATCAGCGATATGTTGAAGAACCTCGCTTTGATGCGGATTGTGGCTAGACGTTCATCCACCGGGGTGAATGCCAGGACTCTGCGACGGAGTCTCTCTCCCACCACAAATCCAACACCAAATTTGCGCTCCTTTATATGGCCGCTGTAGTAGATGTCACAAGGACCCACCTTCTTCCGTCCTTGTCCCGTCCATCGCACTTCTTGGATGGCGGTGATGTCAGCCTTAAGTCGTATGAGGACATCAACCAGCTGGGCAGAGGCACCTTCCCAATTAAGGGTCCGGACATTCCAGGTGCATGCCCTTATATCATTATCCTTAAAACGTTTGCAGGGATCGTCATCAAAAGGGGGGTGTCTCATCCGAGGCTTTCGTAGATTTTTCATTGGGGGGTGTTTTTATGTGGTGGGTCCCAAACCCTACGCACAACCGTATAAGCGGGCTTCGCCTTCTCACTTTAGCTCGCCTTCAAACGGATGTCTGTTGGCTACCCAGAGGATACTTGGTCTAAAACCGGAAGTCGTGAGCTGCTTGAACCATGTGGAGAAGAATCGTTTCTGGCCACTCCCAAGTGAGTGACAATCAAAAACTTTCCTCACTTGCGTGAACTTCTACACATGATCCCATCCTCCAACATCTATAATAAAGCAAAATGGTCACTATGTGTGTACGTATCACACACCTGCCACTCTGTCGTTCGAGCCAGTGATTTGCAAGCGAAAGTTATATCTATAATGGAACCACGCCCATTTTTTTCAAAAGTGTTTCTGCCACCTGTATTTTATTATCCTACTAAATGTATCCTACTAGATGTAGTAGGCAGAAAGCTTTGAGTAATGCCTGTCCTCGATGGTTTGTGCTCCTACTACCCCATTCTAAGGCACATGCATTGAAGTCACCAGCTATTATGTTTGGGTTGGTGGTACGGACATCCCTAACAAGTTCATCAAGGACTTTTTCAAATTACGGCTGTGAACGACTTGGCAAGTAGCAGCTATAAAAGTGTATTCCGCCGACCTTTGCTCTTGCGTAGAAGGATTTATTTGTCAGTGGATTATCCTGTATCGTTTTATCACCACAGATCCAGATTGCTGCTTTTTTACTGTTATCAGAGACCCACGTATTAGAGATCGGGTTTTTATATTGCTCACTTATGATTACTACATCAATTTTCTTTTCGTACACGGTTTGCGTTAAGAGTTCTTGTGCGGCTTCACAATGGTTAAGATTAATTTGCAGTATTTTCATTTATTTAATATTTTAAGACGCTTCTATAAAGATTGGACATCTTCGGCTGCCCATTTGGTGGCTTGTATTCATTCTGCCTTTGCTTTTACATATAAGGCAGGAAGGTTCTTTAAGGCAATCCTTCGCATAGTTTCCATTTTCACCACATCTCATGCAGCATTTGCTTCTGTCTTCTGAGTTCATGCAAGATTTTGCAACATGTCCGAATTCAAAACATCGGTAACATTTTTTTATGTTTGCCTTTCTCTGATTCTACATACTACCCATCCAATTTTAATTTTTTGGGCGCCCAGCAGCTGCCTCGCTAGTTGCACTGGGAGACTTATCTCTGCCCTTTGTGTACCTGCATATGCTTTCTTGATATTTTTGATAGAGTCACTACTGAAATTATGGCTTCGGCTATATCATCCTGCGTTGTGAATTCGTCCAAGTCGCGAATTTCAATTGTTAAAGCTCATATTTGCGCCTGACCTCCTAATATCCTATCTATATCTTTCCGGTGCTCTTCGGTACTTCCTGTTGGTGCTCTTCTTAGCTCGAGCAGTATTACTCCTTTTGCAGTCTTTCTTATTCTTGAGACATTTTCTCCCAGCTCTTTTAGGGTTCCATCCTTTTTCACCGCCCTCAGCATGTCGCTGTAGGACATGTCTCCAGTTATTTTTTGATATGACAAGCGCGTCCGGTCGCGGGTGCGGTGGCTTAACGCTCTCATTTTTCGTTTTCTTCGCAGTCGCAAGATAGTGTGTCACCCTGTCTGAAGCCTCGTTTTGTATCGAACGGCTCCGAGAGGTCCTTCCCGATCCTGACGGAGCTTTTGGTGTTGCTCAACGTCAGTTTACATAGGCGTATTAATTTTGAGGGGATACCAAATTCAGACATCGCGGCTTAGAGGGATCTCCTTTTCGTGCTATCGAAGGCAGCATTAAAATTGATGAATTCTTCTCTCTAGGGTCTTTTCCAATATTTGGTGCAAGGTGATCATCTGGTCCATTGTCGATTTTTGAGGTCTAAAGCCACATTGATAAGGTCCAATCAGTTTGTTGACGGTAGGCTTTAGTCTTTCACACAGTACGCTCGATAGAACCTTATAGGGGATATTAAGGAGGCTTATCCCACGATAGTTGGCGCACATTGTGGGGTCTCCCTTTTTGTGGATTGGGCAGAGTACACTGAGATAAACTAATTCTAATTTCTTCACGGTCGGGCAATGGAACATCTGTTCCATCGTCATCGATTGGGAAATCGGGTTCGTCATCTCCTGGTGTTGTACTTTCACTGCCATTCAGAAGGCTGGAGAAGTGTTCCCTCCACAAACACAGTATACTCTGGTCATCAACAACTAGATCAATTCTGGGGGTCCTACAGGAGTGTGCTCCGGTCTTGAAACCTTCAGTTAGTCACCGGATTTTTTGTAAAATTTCTGAACATTACCCCTGTCGGCTAGCTTGTCAAGCACTTCATACTCACGCATGTCGGCCTCTTTCTTTTTTGTCTGTAAATGCGTCTCTCTTCCCTCTTCAGCTCTCGGTATCTTTCCCATCCCGCTCGTGTTGCGGTCGATCGCAACATTGCGAGGTAGGCAGTCTGTTTTCTCTCCACTGCGAGACGACAATCCTCATGTGGCGGGGGCAGCGCTCCCACCACGAATCCCACACCGAATTTGCGCTCCTTTATATGGCCGTTGTAGTAGATTGCACAAGGACCCACCTTCTTCCGTCCTTGTCCCGTCCATCGCATTTATTGGATTGCGGTGATATCAGCCTTTACTCTTACGAGGGCATCAACCAGCTGGACAGAGGAACCTTCCCAAATTAAGGGTCCGGACATACCAGGTGCATGCCCTTACACATAGTCCTTTATACGTTTGCTGTGGTCGTCATCAAAAGGGGGGTGTCTCATCTGAGGATATTGCTTCTTATTCATTGGTTATTCGTTTTTATGTGGTGGGTCCCAAACCCTACGCACAACCGCATAAGCGGGATTCGCCTTCTCACTTTAGCTCGCTTCCATACGGATGTCTGTTGGCTACCCAGAGGATACTTGGTCTAAGACCGGAAGTCGTGAGCTGCTTGAGCCACATGCAAAATAATCGTTCCTGGCTACTCCCAAGTGAATGGCAGTCAGAAACTTTCCTCACTTACGTGAACTTCTACATACTTCTAAATATACATATTTACATTTACATAATAAAGTAATAAGATTGGGCCAAACTAACAGCTGTCGATAGGAAGAATATACCGTCTAGGCCAAGGGCGAGAGTATGGATACCGGCTACACCATCTCAGCCGGAACAAATAATGCAGCTAATTTGGGCTTGCAACCCTAATTAAACAACAGCGGGTTGGAAGTTTGTCAAGGCATTCGACGAAGCGACAACCGAATCGGCTGTGGAGACCAAAAGGGCCCCGATGCAGATTTTCTTGTTGCTAACGAATGACGCTATCGAACCGCTGAACAAAAGTGGCGCTAAAGTCAAAGTGAAGACATATAAAGCAGATGCCGGCGTTATCGACCATCTTAGCTCGGATAACGAGATGTGTGAAGTTGAGGAAGATCCTATGGAGTCCTCGAGCCATGCCGATAGCCACGAACAAGGTGAGTGAGACAACCTCTCTAATTTATATACAGAGAAAGAGCTTTTAAGCGATTCTCAAGATGATGTAGATGTAACTTTAACTAATGCATCTCTTACAAATTAATCTGCACCACAGAAAACTAGCGTCAGGAGCCATGGGTTAATGGAGGGCGGATTTGAGGCCTGAGGATGACTAATTATAAACTATAGGTGTCACATTGCGAAGGTAAGGACAGGACATGTATATTGGCTAGAAAGAATCTTAAAGTTTTTCTATTGTACAAATATAGTGACAAAGATACCACGGCAGTAAACTGGGAGACGGGCAGAGGTAGCTAC
This sequence comes from Zeugodacus cucurbitae, assembly GCF_028554725.1. Classification (NCBI taxonomy): domain Eukaryota; kingdom Metazoa; phylum Arthropoda; class Insecta; order Diptera; family Tephritidae; genus Zeugodacus; species Zeugodacus cucurbitae. The sequence continues at coordinate 36,929,311 of NC_071668.1, forward strand.
CCGCTTGTCTCTTGTTACATGACATATAATGAAGAGCAGGTACCATCACTGCATATAAAAAGGATGGTGCAAGAAAGCGAAGCGTCCAAAAGCTTATTAATACTTGGATGCGACTCTAATGCACATCATTCGCTTTGGGGCAGCTCAGATACCAACGCAAGAGCTGAGTTGCTCTCTAATTATTTATTAAGCACTAAGCTCTTGTTGTGTAATAGAAGCAACACGCCAACTTTTATTACTAGAAATCAACAAGAAGTATTAGATATAACACTTGTGTCGGAAGAACTGTTAGATAGAGTAACGCGATGGAGGGTTTTAGAAGAACACTCCTTTTCCGATCATCGGTATATTGAATGTGTACTGAGAGACAAAGTAGGTCGAGATAACATATATAGGAATCATAGGAAAACAAACTAGCTCGTGCATTTGCAAGAGCTAAAAAGGAATATTCCTATGATTCACCGCTGCTTCACCGCTGAGTATAATCTAGACTCTGAAGTGGACACAGATCCTAATATTGGAGACTTAATATCAATAGACAAAATAAGATGGGCAATTAACAGTTTCAAGTCTTTTAAATCTCCAGGACCTGACGGTATATTCCCGGCTCAATTGCAGAAATCGTTCAGTTACGTAACGGGCTGGTTAGTAACCAATCTCGAAGAGAATCTTCGGTTGAACTATATTCCTTCATTATGGAGAAAAGTGAAGGTAATATACAAACCAAAAGCGGGCAAACGCTCTCACACCAGTCCAAAGGTTTTTAGACCAATCAGTCTTTCCTCATTTCTACTACAAATACTGGAAAGATTGATAGAAATTAATATAAGAAGCAGGCTAACTCCGGAAAAGTTAGCTGTTTCACAACATGCGTACTATAAAGGAAAATCCACGGAAACAGCTTTAAACTCGGTGGTGACAGAGATTGAAAGGGCTCTGGAAGTAAAGGAATACGCTCTCTTAGGCAGAGAAGGCGCGTTTAACAACATCCAGCCTAAGGCAATTATCAACGCGCTTAAAGATCTGAATGTCTCGGGATCACTCATGAAACTTATAGAACAGATGCTTCTAGGCAGGATCATAACTTCAACGCTGGGCGTTTCAACGATGTGCAGATCTGTCTGACCTCAAGGAGTGCTATCCCCACTTCTATGGATCTTAACAATGAACAGTATGTTGTTAGATCTAGAGAAAGGGGGAGTACATGTGGTGGCCTACGCTGATGATGTGGCTGTTTCTATTAGCGGAAAATTCCCACATATCCTTTCGGACCTTATGCAAACAAGGCTAAATGGGATAAATCGTTGGGCAAAATCATGTGGATTAAGTCTAAACGCAAGTGAAACTGAGATAGTGATGTTTACAAGAAAACACAAGATACCAGAGTTCACATCACCTTCAATAAACGACACCTCGCTATCAATAAGCGAGAAAGAAAGCTACCTGGGACAAATTTTAGACAGGATGCTATCATGGCAACCAAATTTGAATACCAGGGTAAAGAAGGCAGCTTTAGCACTATATACTTGCAAAAGGATGGTTGGATGAAAATGGGAACTAACCCCCCGTGTATCACATTGGCTCTACACAGCTGTGGTTAGGCCGATGATGACAAATGGGATATTGGTCTGGTGGCCGATAATTCACAAGAAGTACGCAGTAAAGCGTATGGTAAGTTTACAAAGAGCGGCATGTATATGTATCAGTGGAGCCCTCAGAAGAATGCCGAGCCAGGCACTAGATGCGATTCTGTATTCACTGCATATAGATCTATTCTGTAAGCAAAAGGCGGCAAAATCGGCACTTAGGCTCTTCTTCGCTACTGCAAAACTACAAAAGGGGACATTCCTGTATACTCGCCATGTTCCCATTTCTGCAAAATATTACGGACTTTCGAAATCCCATAGAAATGAATCTAAACTCGGATCTACACATATCCTTCCCCTCTAGAGAGAAGTGGGAAATGGGAAAAGTAGACAAAGATTCGGAGATAAGTATCTTTACAGACGGTTCAAAACTAGACAAACGAATAGGAGGCGGGGTATTTTCAGGGAAACTGGATACCAGAATCGCTTTCCGGTTACCGGATTATTGCAATGTTTTCCAAGCAGAGATCACTGCAATTAAAGAAAGCCTTCACGCTCTGTCAAAAATAGTGCTAACGACTAGACACATATTTATATTCTCAGATAGTCAAACGGCTTTAAAATCACTAAAGTCGCATAGAATATCATCGAAGATAGTGAAAGAGTGTTTGGATTTACTAATAGCATTGACATCATATTTCACGATACACCTGCAATGGGTCCCGGGACATAGTGACATTCCTGGAAACTGTGTAGCAGATGAATTAACCAGATTAGGCACAACATTGCAGTTAGATGATAATAAAGAGGGAATTTATATACCTCTGGCAACGTGCAGTTACCTAATAGATAAACATGCGAGTGCGCTGACTGTTTGTTTGATGACAGGAGATATTTCGTCTTGTCCGCATTCACCTCCAAACCCATTCGCTTCGCTTCCTTATCCAGGCGGGAAAAAGCAGAACTAACGGCGCGGTTGTTGCTTCCGATGATATCATTATCATCAGGGTACTTCTCTATTTAGCTCTGCAGCTCGTATTATTTTTTCCAGCAATAGACTGAAGAAGTCGCACGATAGTTTTTTTTTTTTGTTATCGAAGGGGAATCTTTTAAAAGATACTGTTCTGCATGACAGCATGCACGATTCGTTCCGTGCGCTTGATACACCTCTTTCGGAACCACGCCCGGTCCATACTAAAATTTAATGTGCCGAACTCGCGCACCGGAACGCCTACGTGGCAAACCCTTAACTTCGTCAGCTTTATATCTACCTTGTGGGACTACCGTTCAGTATTACTATGCAAGGTAAGCTTTGCCTATTGGCTCACGGTTCGGTTAGAACCTCTTCTGTCAGCTTCTTTACAGCAAGCCACACCTGTTTTGATCGCATCATATGCAAGACTATATTATCGGGTGATAGTCGCTCCGCTATCTGCTGTTTTATTTGAGACCGTTCTATATTATATCTCGGACAATAGAAGAAAATGTGTAGAGCATTTTCGTTTTCATTATCACAAAAAGAGCACATTACTCCATTGTCATGGCCATACTTGTAGAGGTACTCTCTAAAGCAGTCTCGACTAAACTACCACACGCACAAAATTATACAAATGTTAGTTAAGAAGAACAAGAAGCGAAACAAAAAGTAAACAAAGCAGCTACACCGAAAAAAGTTTTCATAATTAAAAAATATGTTTATTTTAGTTTATTCAATTATTTTATTAATGTCAATTTCATATTCATAATTTTTGAAGCTTGTAGATATCGGGTATTGTGTTCTTATATAAAGTTGAATCCAGACATACAATTTCTAAGTCTATATATTGAACATCTAAAAATATATGAACTTATTTGTTCTGTTCGACGGACTAGCGTGGGACGGGACAAAGGGACAGATTCTAATATCCGACAGGCATCATAACCTTTGTTTCCAAAACAACTAAAAAATTCAAGATTATTTTCATTTTCATACATAAAAAATTGATCCATTTTTTTGCTCAGTGCATGAACAAATTTTGCCGTAGCGAGTGTCTGATTTGCTTTAGCGAACGAGTAAGGTGTTGCTTGTTCAAAATTCAGACAGCAACTGATTTGTATTCGCTTGTTCTGCTGCGAAGCTTCGGGCATGTTGGTGTAAAAAAAACGAAGACTAAAAATAGTTGGAGCTGGTCGACACAGCTCTAAAGCATCCATGTCCAGTTAGAAACTGCGTCATATAAAAATCCGTATATCCATGATTTCTATTTACCCAAGTTTCGACGTTTTTTATAAGCCAATGAGTCCATCGCCCTTTGGTTGTTGCATCCCAACGGTTTTGCCATTCCTTCAGACTCTTTTGTCTTCTTCTTTCCGTTCTTCTATTGTTAACGGCCTGCCGAGTGTTTTACTAGAATCGTATATTCTTTTGAGTTCCAGAGCAATTAAATCTGGTAGAATTATGCCTGCTATGACGCTAACAGCTTCCTGCGATACTGTGCGGAAAGCACTGGCTACTCTAATGGCGCGTAGTCTAAATAGCGAGTTCAACATTCTGGCATATGCTTTGTGACCCAATGCTTGAGTTTTGTAATTCAGTCTCGCATCAATTATTACGCCCAGATACTTTAGTGATGGCTGCGTTGTAATAGTATACCCATCTATGTTTAGAGTTATAGTCTCTACTTTCTTTCTGCTCGTAATCAAGACAGCTTCGGTTTTCTGTCTCGCCAGCTGTAGTCTTGACGCATCCAGCCAATTTTTAATCTTCTGCGACGTAGAAACACACGCGCTTTGAATCTTGTAACTCTTTTGCTACGATTGCCACAGCAATGTCATCAGCATATCCAATTATCTTCGCATCTTTCGACAGAGGGAGACGCAATATTCCGTCATACAAGATATTCCATAACACCGGTCCCAGAACGGAGCCTTTTAACTTTTAGTCCCTTCATCTGTGTCGTAAAACAACAGTCTGTCGGACAAATAGCTTCTTATAATTCTAAGTAAATATACCGGTGTTTCAATATTCACTAAGGCATGTATTATGAATGTACGCAGAATTAAACGCATTTTTTACGTCAAAGGTGATGATTGCACAGTATTTTTTGTTACCATGCATCCACCTAGTACCTTCAATGGCCTTTTCTGCGATTCCGGTCAGTGTTTTGATTGCGTCGGTGGTCGAGCGCTTTTTACGAAACCCGTATTGGTTGCTAGACAAGCCATCTTCCACTTCTTCAAGATGCGCTTCGAGACGTTCACAAATCAATCGCTCCAAGATTTTTCCAATTGTGTCTATCATACAAAGTGGTCGATAAGCGCTAGGGTCGCCAACCATTTTGTTGGGCTTTTGCAATAAGACTAAGCGTTGTTTTTTCCATATTTTTGGGAAAACACCACCAGTCAAGCGTTTTTCAAAAACTTTGATGAAACTCTTTGGGGTTTGCTTCATTGCGATCTTCAAAGCACGATTTGGAATTCCATCCATCCATCCAGCTTTAGCATTTCCGAAACGCGCAGCAGCATTTATCACTTCCGTTTCCGTAACATTAGGTATAGTTACTGGTTCTACCTCATCGTGTGGTAATAGCTCTTCTTCACACGTGTTCTGAGTTGGGAATAATGTTTCTACAACATGTTTTAGTAGGGTTGGCCAGGTCGGCGCTTGTCCTTTAGGACCGCGAACCTTAGACATAACCAACTTATACGCTCCTCCCCAGGGATTTTCATCTTCAGTCAACATGTGTTTGATCAAATCTTCATCAATAGTGTCTTCTTTCCACCCTTTAGTTTTTACCTTCCTTACGCGTGCACTTCTTTTTTTGGTTATGGATTGTTTCCCTACATCTATAATAAAGCAAAATGGTCACTATGTGTGTACGTATCACACACCTGCCACTCTGTCGTTCGAGCCAGTGATTTGCAAGCGAAAGTTATATCTATAATGGAACCACGCCCATTTTTTTCAAAAGTGTTTCTGCCACCTGTATTTTATTATCCGACTAAATGTATCCTACTAGATGTAGTAGGCAGAAAGCTTTGAGTAATGCCTGTCCTCGATGGTTTGTGCTCCTACTACCCCATTCTAAGGCACATGCATTGAAGTCACCAGCTATTATGTTTGGGTTGGTGGTACGGACATCCCTAACAAGTTCATCAAGGACTTTTTCAAATTACGGCTGTGAACGACTTGGCAAGTAGCAGCTATAAAAGTGTATTCCGCCGACCTTTGCTCTTGCGTAGAAGGATTTATTTGTCAGTGGATTATCCTGTATCGTTTTATCACCACAGATCCAGATTGCTGCTTTTTTAATGTTATCAGAGACCCACGTATTAGAGATCGGGTTTTTATATTGCTCACTTATGATTACTACATCAATTTTCTTTTCGTACACGGTTTGCGTTAAGAGTTCTTGTGCGGCTTCACAATGGTTAAGATTAATTTGCAGTATTTTCATTTATTTAATATTTTAAGACGCTTCTATAAAGATTGGACATCTTCGGCTGCCCATTTGGTGGCTCGTATTCATTCTGCCTTTGCTTTTACATATAAGGCAGGAAGGTTCTTTAAGGCAATCCTTCGCATAGTTTCCATTTTCACCACATCTCATGCAGCATTTGCTTCTGTCTTCTGAGTTCGTGCAAGATTTTGCAACATGTCCGAATTCAAAACATCGGTAACATTTTTTTATGTTTGCCTTTCTCTGATTCTACATACTACCCATCCAATTTTAATTTTTTGGGCGCCCAGCAGCTGCCTCGCTAGTTGCACTGGGAGACTTATCTCTGCCCTTTGTGTACCTGCATATGCTTTCTTGATATTTTTGATAGAGTCACTACTGAAATTATGGCTTCGGCTATATCATCCTGCGTTGTGAATTCGTCCAAGTCGCGAATTTCAATTGTTAAAGCTCATATTTGCGCCTGACCTCCTAATATCCTATCTATATCTTTCCGGTGCTCTTCGGTACTTCCTGTTTGTGCTCTTCTTAGCTCGAGCAGTATTACTCCTTTTGCAGTCTTTCTTATTCTTGAGACATTTTCTCCCAGCTCTTTTAGGGTTCCATCCTTTTTCACCGCCCTCAGCATGTCGCTGTAGGACATGTCTCCAGTTTTTTTTTGATATGACAAGCGCGTCCGGTCGCGGGTGCGGTGGCTTAACGCTCTCATTTTTCGTTTTCTTCGCAGTCGCAAGATAGTGTGTCACCCTGTCTGAAGCCTCGTTTTGTATCGAACGGCTCCGAGAGGTCCTTCCCGATCCTGACGGAGCTTTTAGTGTTGCTCAACGTCAGTTTACATAGGCGTACTAATTTTGAGGGGATACCAAATTCAGACATCGCGGCTTAGAGGGATCTCCTTTTCGTGCTATCGAAGGCAGCATTAAAATTGATGAATTCTTCTCTCTAGGGTCTTTTCCAATATTTGGTGCAAGGTGATCATCTGGTCCATTGTCAATTTTTGAGGTCTAAAGCCACATTGATAAGGTCCAATCAGTTTGTTGACGGTAGGCTTTAGTCTTTCACACAGTACGCTCGATAGAACCTTATAGGGGATATTAAGGAGGCTTATCCCACGATAGTTGGCGCAGATTGTGGGGTCTCCCTTTTTGTGGATTGGGCAGAGTACACTGAGATAAACTAATTCTAATTTCTTCACGGTCGGGCAATGGAACATCTGTTCCATCGTCATCGATTGGGAAATCGGGTTCGTCATCTCCTGGTGTTGTACTTTCACTGCCATTCAGAAGGCTGGAGAAGTGTTCCCTCCACAAACACAGTATACTCTGGTCATCAACAACTAGATCAATTCTGGGGGTCCTACAGGAGTGTGCTCCGGTCTTGAAACCTTCAGTTAGTCACCGGATTTTTTGTAAAATTTCTGAACATTACCCCTGTCGGCTAGCTTGTCAAGCACTTCATACTCACGCATGTCGGCCTCTTTATTTTTTGTCTGTAAATGCGTCTCTCTTCCCTCTTCAGCTCTCGGTATCTTTCCCATCCCGCTCGTGTTGCGGTCGATCGCAACATTGCGAGGTAGGCAGTCTGTTTTCTCTCCACTGCGAGACGACAATCCTCATGTGGCGGGGGCAGCGCTCCCACCACGAATCCCACACCGAATTTGCGCTCCTTTATATGGCCGTTGTAGTAGATTGCACAAGGACCCACCTTCTTCCGTCCTTGTCCCGTCCATCGCATTTATTGGATTGCGGTGATATCAGCCTTTACTCTTACGAGGGCATCAACCAGCTGGACAGAGGAACCTTCCCAAATTAAGGGTCCGGACATACCAGGTGCATGCCCTTACACATAGTCCTTTATACGTTTGCTGTGGTCGTCATCAAAAGGGGGGTGTCTCATCTGAGGATATTGCTTCTTATTCATTGGTTATTCGTTTTTATGTGGTGGGTCCCAAACCCTACGCACAACCGCATAAGCGGGATTCGCCTTCTCACTTTAGCTCGCTCCCATACGGATGTCTGTTGGCTACCCAGAGGATACTTGGTCTAAGACCGGAAGTCGTGAGTTGCTTGAGCCACATGCAAAATAATCGTTCCTGGCTACTCCCAAGTGAATGGCAGTCAGAAACTTTCCTCACTTACGTGAACTTGTACATACTTCTAAATATACATATTTACATTTACATATTAAAGTAATAAGATTGGGCCAAACTAACAGCTGTCGATAGGAAGAATATACCGTCTAGGCCAAGGGCGAGAGTATGGATACCGGCTACACCATCTCAGCCGGAACAAATAATGCAGCTAATTTGGGCTTGCAACCCTAATTAAACAACAGCGGGTTGGAAGTTTGTCAAGGCATTCGACGAAGCGACAACCGAATCGGCCGTGGAGACCAAAAGGGCCCCGATGCAGATTTTCTTGTTGCTAACGAATGACGCTATCGAACCGCTGAACAAAAGTGGCGCTAAAGTCAAAGTGAAGACATATAAAGCAGATGCCGGCGTTATCGACCATCTTAGCTCGGATAACGAGATGTGTGAAGTTGAGGAAGATCCTATGGAGTCCTCGAGCCATGCCGATAGCCACGAACAAGGTGAGTGAGACAACCTCTCTAATTTATATACAGAGAAAGAGCTTTTAAGCGATTCTCAAGATGATGTAGATGTAACTTTAACTAATGCATCTCTTACAAATTAATCTGCACCACAGCAAACTAGCGTCAGGAGCCATGGGTTAATGGAGGGCGGATTTGAGGCCTGAGGATGACTAATTATAAACTACAGGTGTCACATTGCGAAGGTAAGGACAGGACATGTATATTGGCTAGAAAGAATCTTAAAGTTTTTCTATTGTACAAATATAGTGACAAAGATACCACGGCAGTAAGCTGGGAGACGGGCAGAAGTAGCTACCCGCTTGTCTCTTGTTACATGACATATAATGAAGAGCAGGTACCATCACTGCATATAAAAAGGATGGTGCAAGAAAGCGAAGCGTCCAAAAGCTTATTAATACTTGGATGCGACTCTAATGCACATCATTCGCTTTGGGGCAGCTCAGATACCAACGCAAGAGCTGAGTTGCTCTCTAATTATTTATTAAGCACTAAGCTCTTGTTGTGTAATAGAAGCAACACGCCAACTTTTATTACTAGAAATCAACAAGAAGTATTAGATATAACACTTGTGTCGGAAGAACTGTTAGATAGAGTAACGCGATGGAGGGTTTTAGAAGAACACTCCTTTTCCGATCATCGGTATATTGAATGTGTACTGAGAGACAAAGTAGGTCGAGATAACATATATAGGAATCATAGGAAAACAAACTAGCTCGTGCATTTGCAAGAGCTAAAAAGGAATATTCCTATGATTCACCGCTGCTTCACCGCTGAGTATAATCTAGACTCTGAAGTGGACACAGATCCTAATATTGGAGACTTAATATCAATAGACAAAATAAGATGGGCAATTAACAGTTTCAAGTCTTTTAAATCTCCAGGACCTGACGGTATATTCCCGGCTCAATTGCAGAAATCGTTCAGTTACGTAACGGGCTGGTTAGTAACCAATCTCGAAGAGAATCTTCGGTTGAACTATATTCCTTCATTATGGAGAAAAGTGAAGGTAATATACAAACCAAAAGCGGGCAAACGCTCTCACACCAGTCCAAAGGTTTTTAGACCAATCAGTCTTTCCTCATTTCTACTACAAATACTGGAAAGATTGATAGAAATTAATATAAGAAGCAGGCTAACTCCGGAAAAGTTAGCTGTTTCACAACATGCGTACTATAAAGGAAAATCCACGGAAACAGCTTTAAACTCGGTGGTGACAGAGATTGAAAGGGCTCTGGAAGTAAAGGAATACGCTCTCTTAGGCAGAGAAGGAGCGTTTAACAACATCCAGCCTAAGGCAATTATCAACGCGCTTAAAGATCTGAATGTCTCGGGATCACTCATGAAACTTATAGAACAGATGCTTCTAGGCAGGATCATAACTTCAACGCTGGGCGTTTCAACGATGTGCAGATCTGTCTGACCTCAAGGAGTGCTATCCCCACTTCTATGGATCTTAACAATGAACAGTATGTTGTTAGATCTAGAGAAAGGGGGAGTACATGTGGTGGCCTACGCTGATGATGTGGCTGTTTCTATTAGCGGAAAATTCCCACATATCCTTTCGGACCTTATGCAAACAAGGCTAAATGGGATAAATCGTTGGGCAAAATCATGTGGATTAAGTCTAAACGCAAGTGAAACTGAGATAGTGATGTTTACAAGAAAACACAAGATACCAGAGTTCACATCACCTTCAATAAACGACACCTCGCTATCAATAAGCGAGAAAGAAAGCTACCTGGGACAAATTTTAGACAGGATGCTATCATGGCAACCAAAGTTGAATACCAGGGTAAAGAAGGCAGCTTTAGCACTATATACTTGCAAAAGGATGGTTGGATGAAAATGGGAACTAACCCCCCGTGTATCACATTGGCTCTACACAGCTGTGGTTAGGCCGATGATGACAAATGGGATATTGGTCTGGTGGCCGATAATTCACAAGAAGTACGCAGTAAAGCGTATGGTAAGTTTACAAAGAGCGGCATGTATATGTATCAGTGGAGCCCTCAGAAGAATGCCGAGCCAGGCACTAGATGCGATTCTGTATTCACTGCCTATAGATCTATTCTGTAAGCAGAAGGCGGCAAAATCGGCACTTAGGCTCTTCTTCGCTACTGCAAAACTACAAAAGGGGACATTCCTGTATACTCGCCATGTTCCCATTTCTGCAAAATATTACGGACTTTCGAAATCCCATAGAAATGAATCTAAACTCGGATCTACACATATCCTTCCCCTCTAGAGAGAAGTGGGAAATGGGAAAAGTAGACAAAGATTCGGAGATAAGTATCTTTACAGACGGTTCAAAACTAGACAAACGAATAGGAGGCGGGGTATTTTCAGGGAAACTGGATACCAGAATCGCTTTCCGGTTACCGGATTATTGCAATGTTTTCCAAGCAGAGATCACTGCAATTAAAGAAAGCCTTCACGCTCTGTCAAAAATAGTGCTAACGACTAGACACATATTTATATTCTCAGATAGTCAAACGGCTTTAACCTTTATGTCAACAGCAGAACTTTTCTACGCACGTCAACAGCAACACATGTACATACGTTTTGTATGGCAAATGGCCTGCCGTTATAACCAGGCAAGTACACATTCAACTAATCGCTTGCGATTCAGAATCAAGAAAACCGAGATCATGGATTCCCATAACAGAAACTGAATTTGATGCATATTTGGGCGTGCTTTTGCTAAGTGGCGTTACACATTCTGGTTACGTGCATACGAAAATTTGTGGAATACTAAATCACATCCATTATATCGTGCTGCAATGAGTGTACGACGATTTTGGGAAATTAGCCGCTTCATTCGTTCTGATAATGGAAACACACGCCAGCAACGCAAACAAACTGACAAAGCAGCAGCAATATCGGACGTTTTTTTGATGCTAAACAGCTGTCTTCGTAGATATTACGTGGCAGGAGCCAACGTCACCGTAGATGAACAATTGTATGCTTATCGTGGTGGAACTGGGTTCACGCAATACATACCATCAAAACCTGCCAAATATGGGATACAAGTGTGGTGGGTGTGCGACTCCATTTCGTCCTATCAATTGGAGGTACTATCAATATTGTTGAAAGTATAAATAACTAAATTGAATTTAATTTTTCAATGCAGGGACAAATCTATACAGGAATGGCACCGTCTGGTGAACGTGAAAGAAACGTTGGTGAAAGAATAGTCAAAGATTTATGTATAAACCTTTTTGATGGAAGTGGAAGAAATATTGTATGTGACAACTTTTTCACTAGCTACAACTTGGCAAAATCTTTGATGATAGACAATAATTTATCTATATTGGGTACTTGCAACAAAAGGCGTACATTCGTGCCAGCAGCATTTGCCAACCCCAAGGGACGTGAGGCTGTCGTCAATGTTTGGGTTCTATAATCACATTACGATGTGCTCGTACGTGCCCAAGAAAAACAAGGCAGTTGTATTATTGTCCATTTCTCATTATACAACAGAAACGTCCGGTCCTAAGAAGAAGCCATTGCTTATATTGGACTACAACAAAACCAAAGGTGGAGTTGATAGCATGGACATGTGCTTGTCCGAATATAGTACCAAGCGGCGCACAAATAGATGGCCTTTGGCTTTCTTTTATAATATTGTGGACGTTGCTGCGTTTGCTGCATACATAATATACGTTGACTACAAGACTCACCTGAAGTCATATACAAGCCGCATTAGGATGTTTCTCCATCAGCTAAGTGAGCAACTATGCAAGCCAGAAATAGAGAGAAGGGCGAATAACAGCAGAATATCCAGAGTTTTTTCAACGCGCAACGCCATGGAAGCCATGATAGGTAGGCCCATCCGAGTTGTGGATGCTGGAGCACATGAAGCGGAGGAGCGTGATAGTACGAGACGCTTAAAAGTAAAGGGGAATTGCTACATCTGCTCCAAACGACGCCCTACTCGTAAAGCATGCACATTATGCAACAAACCAGTGTGCGCAGAGCATTCCAAAGACTTGCCGCAATGCGATAGATGTAATTGAATTTCAATAATTTTAAATTTTTTCGAAGTTTTTTAAATATTTTTTTCATAAGTATTTTATAATTTATAATAATTTTTATGCCATAAGTATCTTTTTCATTCAAAATAAACTATAATTTTCAAATATTATCATATTGGCATGCGTTTTACTATACATATGGTATGGTATACCCAGGTATGTATGCTGTTGACGTAAGGGTGCAACTTTGTAAATGGGCTTTATCTACCAAACGGATGATCCAATCCTAACCAAAATTGGGACTATTACGTAAAAAAGTTTTCGCTAGGATATCACGAAATTTCAAGTCGATCCGATTATCCAGTTCAGAGCTACAGCGTTTTGAAAACGCAAAACATACCCAGGTATGTTGCCGTTGACATAAGGGTTAAAATCACAAAAGTCGCAAAGAATATCGTCGAAGATAGTGAAAAAATGCTTGGATTTATTAATAACAATGACATCATATTTCATTCCTGGAAACTGTGTAGCAGATGAACTAGCCAGATTGGGCACAATACTGCAGTTGGATGCTAATAAAGAGGGAATTTATATTCCTCGGGCAACGTGCAGATATCTAATAGATAAACATTCTGTTGATACCGCTGAATCACAATGGAAACAATCAACGACCTGCTCCGTAAGTAGACAAACGTGGCCTGATTAGAATTAGAGCCGCATATGTCGCTTACACAAGAATCCTTGTAGGGGTGTTAACGGGACACTGTTACTGCAGAAGCTGCCAAGAAGAAGAGGAGGAAGAAACGATTACACACCTTCTATGTGGATGTAAGGTTCTGTATAGGAAAATAATCGCAACTATTGAGCGCGGTTTTCTCGATGATGTGGGCGAAGTTGCTCATATCAAATTGTGTGAACTTTTTCACTTTATTAAGACCACAGGGTGGTTCAAAGATGACCCTATAGTGTGAGGCATCACAGTCCCAGTGGTGTCACAATGGGCCTCCCAAAGGCCTAGGCGCGCCGTTTGACAACCACTTAACCTAACCTATGACCCGATTTCACTCGTTTTGGGTACGGAGACATATTATTAGAAGAAACATATTCCCTCTGAAATTTTTAAAAATATCTGAGAGACTTACCTATATTTTTGGTAACAAAAAAGATTAGAAGCACTGAGGTCCACATGTTCGATATAAGGGGCGTTGAAAACTTATGAATTTCGATTTTTAGAAAGGGGGTGCCACACGATTGGTCGAGTAGTTTAGGAGATGTGGTTTTTGACCCATTTTAAATTTTACCTGGTGTTTTTCCTTGCTGAATCAAAGCTTTTTTATTGGTTTTCAATAAAATTTTGTATGGGAAGTGGGCGTGGTTATAATCATATTGTCTCCATTTTTGGACTCTATAAAGAAATACCTGAATAAAATACTCCTGAAGGTTTCGTTGATATAGCTTTAGTAGTTTAAGAGATATTTACAAAAAAATAGTAGGGGGCGGGACCACACCCATTTTCCCAAAAAAATTACATCCAAATATGCTCCTTCCTGTACCAAATTTTATTTGTTTCCGGTTATCGACATTTTATGGGCGTGGTAGTGGCCTTTGAACATAACCTTCTTAAGGTGCCAAGGAACTCGTGTTCCAAGTTTCATTAAGATATCTCAATGGTTACTCAAGTTACAGCTTGCACGGACGGACAGACGGACGGATTTGAACTTTACTCTTCACCCTGATCATTTTGATATATATAACCCTATATCTAAGTCGTTTAGTTTTAGGACCTACAGACAACCGTTATGTGGACAAAACTATTTTGGATTTTGCAGGCTTATATTTTATTTCATTATTATGCTCTTCTAAAATATATTTCCATCGTTTTAGTGTTGAATTGTTATTTTTATTACTAAGTGCATAGGTTAATGTTTGATGATCGGTATGTATTATAATTTTTGCTTGACCATACAGATAATTTCTAAGTAAATCATGTGCACAGATTATGCCAAGCATTTCTTTTTCATTAACTGCATAATTTTCTTTTGTTTTTTTTAAGGTTCTCGAAAAGATGTGGGCCGTTTTATTTTAGTACTGCGTTATGCACATTTTGATGCGTGTGTTATAAATGTATGTATGTGATTGGCGTTGCAACCGTTTAGCCGGTTATAGCCGAATCGACGATAGTGCGCCACCTGTCTCTCTCCTTCGCAGTTCGGCGCCAGTTGGAGATCCCAAGTGTAACCAGGTCGCTCTCCACCTGGTCCCTCCAACGGAGTGGAGGCCTTCCCCTTCCTCGGCTTCCTCCGGCGGGTACTGCATCGAACACTTTCAGGGCTGGAGTGTTTTCGTCCATTCGGACAACATGACCTAGCCAGCGTAGCCGCTGTCTTTTTATTCGCTGAACTATGTCAATGTCGTCGTATAACTCGTACAGCTCATCGTTCCATCGTCTGCGGTATTCGCCGTTGCCAATGTTCTGAGGACCATAAATCTTGCGCAAAATTTTCCTCTCGAAAACTCCTAGTGTCGTCTCATCTGATGTTGACATCGTCCAAGCTTCTGCACCGTAAAGCAGGACGGGAATGATAAGCGACTTGTAGAGCTTGATTTTGGTTCGTCGAGAGAGGACTTTACTGTTCAATTGCCTACTCAGTCCAAAGTAGCACCTGTTGGCAAGAGTTATTCTGCGCTGGATTTCGAGGCTGATGCTGGTTCCCAGGTATACGAAATTATCTACGACCTCGAAGTTATGACTGTCAACAGTGACGTGGGAGCCAAGACGCGAATGCGCCGACTGTTTGTTTGATGACAGGAGATATTTCGTCTTGTCCTCATTCACCTCCAGACCCATTCTCTTCGCCTCCTTATCCATGCGGGAAAAAGCAGAACAAACGGCGCGGTTGTTGCTTCCGATGATATCAATATCATCGGCGTACGCCAGGAGCTGTACACTCTTGTAGAAAAATAATTAAATTCTATAATATAATTGGGATTTTGCAGAGTGATGTCTTTTGAAATGAGAACGGAATTTAGTTTGACGAATGCTTCTTTGGCTTCTTCTGTTAATTGAATATTAAAATCCTTTTTTAGAAATTCTGCCTTTTTCACCTAGAAGTAAGTTCGTAAGTGGGTTTGCTAATTTTGCGTAGTCTTTTATGAAGCGTCTATAATATCCATAAAGTCCTAAAAATTAACAAAGGCCTTTTAGTGTTTTGGGTTATGGAACATTTTCAATAGCTTTTATCTACTAGATCATATTTAGAATTCACATTTGTCAGCTTGCACGGAGTCTTTAAGAGGAATTTGATGAAACCCGTTTTTTAAATCGATTACCACTCTGATCTCTAATTTTCTGTAATCGATAACCAGTCCTTCCACCTGATGCGTCTTCTTTTTTTGGTACAACCCATATTGGTGAGTTATATTGTGATCTGTATTTTATTATATAATAATACCGTCTTCTAGTAGTAGTACATATTGCTTTAGACCAGTGTCGACCAGCTCCTACTATTTTTAGTCTTCGTTTTCTCACACCTACAGTTGAGCATTCGTTTTTTCACACCAACATGCCCGAAGCTTCGCAGCAGAACAAGCGAAAACAAATCAGTTGCTGTCTGAATTTTGAACAAGCAACACCTTACTCGTTCGCTAAAGCAAATCAGACACTCGCTACGGCAAAATTTGTTCTTGCACTGAGAAAAAAATGGATCAATTTTTTATGTATGAAAATAATCTTGAATTTTTTAGTTGTTTTGGAAACAAAGGTTATGATGCCTGTCGGATATTAGAATCTGTCCCTTTGTCCCGCCCCACGCTAGTCCGTCGAACAGAACAAATAAGTTCATATATTTTCAGATTATTGAACATCTAGACTTAGAAATTGTATGTCTGGATTCAACTTTATATAAGAACACAATAAACGATATTTACAAGCTTCAAAAATTATGAATATGAAATTGACATTAATAAAATAATTGAATAAACTAAAATAAACATATTTTTGAATTATGAAAACTTTTTTCGGTGTAGCTGCTTTGTTTACTTTTTGTTTCGCTGCTTGCTTCGCATCTTGTTCTTCTTAACTAACATTTGTATAATTTTGTGCGTGTGGTAGTTTGGTCGAGACTGCTTTAGACTAATAGGATATGGGTAAGTTTTTGAATAAATAAGAATATCTGGATATTTTTTAAATTCTGCTACTATTGTCGTATAAGTTAAGTTTTCGTTGGGTTCTAAAAATAAGTAATAAGTATTTTAATTTCATATTTTTCTGAAGCAATCATTTGTTTATCATGGATTAGAATAGAATTAATTTTTTGACTTTATATTAGTGGAATTGAATTTTACGCCTATTTGGTACGATCACTTTTTCACTTTTCTGTGGAATGTATTACTGCTGTAATACTTTAAGACTATCATCTCCAGGAATTACATGAAAAGTTGAAACAGCTGGAATTAAGAATAAATTAAATCTACATTCTTCGATATTAAATAAATGTAAAAAGTGTAATGGGTAATTTGATAGTTTGGTATTCGATATTTTGGTAGTCATTATCGTACTGGTAATTCTGTTCGAAGTTAGGTTCGGGGTCTGAATTTAAATGCAAATTTCGATGAGTTTCTCGGTTAATCATAGATGTGTTACTTATTGGCTTTTACCTAAATATTCGGGTCTTGGTAGGTTTGTGTAGTTCTTAAGCTAACGTCTACATCCATCGGTTGAGGTGGGTTTGGTGGTCAAGGAGGAGGGTTCCTTAGTTGTTGATTATAATGTATGTAGTTGGTTCATAGAATATTGAGAATACCGTTGTTGACTAAAAAATTAAAATTTTTAATGTAAGTTAATTCAGGGTGTAATTTATATTTTTGCTGAAACTATTTTAATTAAACGAATGGTTGCTGTTGAGTGTATTTTTTGGTTATTTGCATATTGTGCTCTAATACTCAGATTTTCAAGTTTTAAACAAAGATGTACAGCTTCGGGAAGACTTTTTGGATCTTTAATTCCGAGGAGTCTAATCTAATAAAGGCATCAAGGGCTTTTAGAATTCGTTATTAGTTATCCTACCTTGTACAAGACAGGTCAATTGGTATTCTAATGTACCTATGTGTCGTTTGTCAGCATAGTAGGTTGTTAAGCAACGAGATATTGCCGTCCAATCAAGGGGTGTGTTTTACGACTCTAGTGCTACGTCTGATTTCCTATTATTTTGTTCCTAATAACATTTAATATGCGGGGGGGAATATTGGAACGGACGTTTATCTTTAAGATGCGTTCTCGTCTTTTTTCCATGGACTAAATTCAGAAACGTTCCTTGAAGACTCTTTTAAAGAATGTACCACGTCGGCGATTTTTTCCATTTCACTCATGTCATTTCTGTATCAATCGTATATTCTCTGGTCTATATGATAAGTGGTTGGGGTAAGATTATGACTTAATATTGATGGTCTTATTATATTTATTATGTGGATTAGTAATTTTGAATGAATTTTACTTTTAAATATAGTGTATCACAAATGTCTTAAACATAATAATAATACCAATTTTTTTAAGTTTTTCAATTAATTCACATTTTAATTAAAAACAGTAGCAAAAAACCTAAACTTGAATCAATAATTTTTCAAATTAGAGATAAAAAATATTAAAATTGCTTAAAATTACGTCACTAAAGTATGTATGCATTAAGAACAAAAAAGTTCAACCAGTTTTTTTTTGTAGTTTTAATGGACCGTTAATACTTTGTTGGATACCTTTGGATTTCATTGCACTCAACCTGGCTGGCATGGCTCACCGAAGATGGTTTCTTGCCTCATTTTTCGATTAGTGCAGCTTTCAAAGATTCTTTGCTGGTTACCTATTTGGTGATTTTTCTCCCACAAATGCTTGATGGGGTTCAAATCAGGAGATTGGGGTGGTGTTTGTAATTGTTTGGGTGTCCTGTAGAGTAGCCATTCCTTAACAATGTGAGCCGTGTGTTTTGGATCATTGTCGTGTTGGAAGACAAATGCCAAGTCCCAATTTGACCGCACATTCGATTAAATTCGATTTTAAAATATTAAGGTAATCATATTTGTTCATTGTATGCTCAATGAACACAAGATTACCTACTCCAGGTGCTGCCATACACCCCCATACCATGTGCGACCCACCACCATGTTTTCCGGTTGCAGTCATATTCCGTGGATGGCTTTTTACAAATATTACGTCCATGGTAGCCAGCATCATATAACACTCGACACATTTTTTGGGGATCACAAGTTTTACCAGTCTCATTTTCAATTTCAATTCCTACTTTTGGTGCACTTTTCTTTGGGTTCGCCTGTATCTTCCGTGTGATAATACGCCGATCCCTTCCATCAAAAATTTTTGCCGACGTGATCTTATCCTTATTTTTTGTATTTTTTTCTTTTTTATATTTTCTATTACTTTTTGAACAGTAGAATTGCTTTTATTTAGCGTTCTTCTAATTTGTCTCTGACTATTATTTTCTTTATAAAGTTTTATTATAACTTTTTTCAAATCTTATGATAGTTCTTTTCCGCGCGGCGCCATGGTAAAAATTTAAATGAAATTACGGTTGGCATTTTTTTAAGACTTGAAAATTGTTATTTTGTAAACAAAAAAATAACACTTTATTGCTGTACAAGTGGATAAATACTGTGAGGCAGTCGAAAACATACTGAATTATTTATGTGACGTAATTTTTGCTTTTTACTGAGAAAATCTAACGGTTCTTAATAACGGGATATATGAAGGCGATATTATGAGTAATGTTTGTTGTAAATAGACAAATTAGTTTTTTTTTGTTTTGTAAATGATTTGATTTTTTTACGTCTACACATAGTGCATACTTATTTTTGTAATGCACTGTATATACAACAAGTATGCAAGGGATAAGTTCGGGTGTAACCGAACATTTTATACTCTCGCAATTAATTTATTTAATTTTATTAATTTAACATACAATTTGACGATTTTTAAATGTCGATGTCGATTTTTTAAATGGCGATGCCACACTATAAATGCAGTATTTGTGCACAGTTCAGTTCCGATATCTTCATTATTGTTTACTTTATACATATATATATATTTTTTTTTTTTTTTTTTCAATATTTCCTTATTTATTGAATCTGCTTGTTTTTAAGCCTAACAACAAGTTATAAAATCTTAAATCTATTTAAAAGCTAGACAAGCTCAACCAAGTGATTGAGCTGTATTGGTGAAACGTTGCTCTTTAGTGCGCAGGCATATCCTTTCTTTTTAGGCGTGTTTGATCGCAGGAATGTACTAAAGCATTAGCCAATGGGTTTGGGTGATCTCGGAGTTTAGATATATATTTCAATCTGCTGTCCTCTACTTCTTTCTTTACCATAGGGATACCAAGATCTTTATGGATATTTTCATTGCGCATGTACCATGGTGAGCACGTGATTGATCTAAGCATTTTCGATTGGAACCTTTGTATTATATCAATATTAGTTGCACAGGTCGTACCCCACAGTTGAATGCCATACATCCAAATCGGCTTTATAACCGCATTGTATAAAAGCACTTTGTTGTCTAAGCTAAGTTTAGAGTTTTTATTTAAAAGCCAATTTAAATTTGCAGCTCTTATCTTCATGCACGTTATTTTACTAGATATATGTTTTCTCCACGTAAGCCTTCTATCTAGGTGAATACCAAGATAGGTAACTTCATTCGCTTGGGGCACCAAAATATTGTTCATTTTTACTGCCGGACACATTTTTGGTCTTAGAGAAAATGTAACGTGCTTGCACTTTTGTTCATTCACATTTATACGCCAGTTTGCTAGCCATTCTTCGACAGAACTTAAGTGGTTCGCCAATATTCTTGATGCTATAATGGGGCATTTGTTACGACTCACTAAAGCTGTGTCATCCGCAAAAGTTGATGTCAAAACATTATTAGCAGTTGGAAGATCAGCTGTATATATGATGTATAGAGTTGGGCCTAAAACACTGCCCTGTGGTACTCCAGCCCTTATTGAACGTTCATTAGATATAAAATCACCTACTTTTACAGCAAATTTTCTATTTTTTAAATAGGACTCCAAGGTTTTATGCAAATGGAAAGGTAAAATTTTTTTAATCTTATACAAAAGTCCTTCATGCCACACTTTATCAAACGCCTGAGCCACATCTAGAAATATAGCAGAACAGTACTCTCTATGTTCGAATGCCTTCCTAATTTCATTAGTTATTCTATTTACTTGCTCTACAGTGCCATGTTGTGCACGAAAACCGAATTGGTGCGTTGGTATTACCCTATTTTCATGAAGGAAAGGAGACATCTTTGATAGTAACACTTTTTCAAATATTTTAGAAAGACAGGGTAGAAGACTGATTGGTCTGTATGAAGGCGGCTGTGTCAGGTCTTTTCCCGGTTTATCTATCATGATTATCTGCGACTTTTTCCATGAAATAGGATAGTATCCGATACTAAAAATTGCATTAAAGAGCAAGGAGAGCACTGTTGAAGCAATATTTGGTAACTCAATTAGCATTTTTGGAGTAATATTATCGTGGCCTGACGATTTTTTTGGATTAAGCTCTTTTATGATACTAACAATTTCAGTAGTTGAAGTCTTAATAGACCCAAGTGATTCGTTTGTGGTATTGTGGATGATTGGCAACTTAAAATTGTTCTTTGGGCAATTTGATTGAAATACCTTTTCTAGGTGATTTGCAAAACAATTTGCCTTATCTTCGTCACTTCGTGCCCAATTACCATTTGACTGTCTTATAGGCATGTTGGAATCTACCGGTGGCTTAAAAGACTTTTGGGCTTTCCAAAGAGAGTTTTGCTTGGTAGAATTTGGACACAGTTTCTTTATATAATTTTCAGTGCTGTATTCTTCCTCGCGTTTAAGCGCTTTTTTTAACTTACGTACAGCAGATTTCAGTTGAAGCTGAGTAGAAGGAGAGCGATGTGTCTGCCATTCGCGTCTAGCTCGCCTTTTTTCGTTCACAAGCTTTTCTATTTCATTATTAGTCATGTTTCTAAAAACCTTAATTTTTCTTTTGGGTGTTGCCAAGACAGCTGCATTAGTTACTACATCATTAAATTCTTCTATACTGTTATCAATATCTCTTCCTGTATTTATTTTTAAATCTATGTTAATGTGGCTACTGATATATTTTCTATATTTCAACCAGTTTGTTTTATGAGTTGTTAGAGAAACTTTCGGCTCAACTATCATGGGCTGTTCGCATAACTTTATTAGTACAGGAGAATGATCAGAAGATAAGTCAGTACATGTATCTACTGTTATTAGCGATCTATCTATGTTTTTGACTACAGCAAAATCTATTAAGTCTGGTATTTTGTTTCTATCACTGGGCCAGTATGTCGGCTTACCAGGAGATATTATGTCAAGGTTATTGTGCTTATTTATAATACTGTAGTACAGCTGCCGTCCTTTCGGATTAATAAGACGTGAGCCCCAGTACATGTGTTTTGCATTGTAATCTCCACCTGCTAGAAATCTTGGACCTAGCGTTCCAAAAAAGTCTTTAAATTCGCAATCTGTAATTTTAAAGCGAGGTGGACAATATATAGCAGTTAGATTAAGGTCAGCACCCCGATTTTTCAAAGATATTGTTGTAGCTTGTAACTAGGCTGTAACATGCGGTTCTAAAGCGTGGTGGCTTAACCGATTTCTAACCAATACTGCTGTTCCACCGTGCGCCTTTCCATCTGGATGATGTGTAGCATGAAGTCTATATCCCGGTATAAAGAAATTGTTCTTATTTGTTAAATGAGTTTCTGATAGCAGCATAACATCTATGCTTTTTTCAGTCAGAAATTGTATTATCTCCAGTTTGTGTTGGTTTATACCATTGGCATTCCATAAACAAATATTTAGTATACTCATTTTTTAGATAATAAGGTCTGTAGCATTTGATTTTGTGATTTGATTAAATCTTGGATCATGTTTTGCATGCTAGACATAAATTGTGTCATACATTGAGTAAGGTTTAGGATCATATTTTCAATACCTCCATTAGGTGGATTTTGGGGTTGTTGCATTTGCACAACGCTGCCTTTTAGCACATTTGCATAGCTTCCTTGGATAAGACTATTCTTAGAATTACCAGGTTTCGAACTCTGGTCTGTAACTACTATATTTTCGTTACGAGGGATATTCATCATTTGGTTACGACGAGCTTGAATTCCCAGCGATAATTTTGATTTTAAGTCTTTATATACAGGGCAGCCTCTGTAGTTAGCAGTGTGATTTCCTCCACAATTACTGCATTTTTTATTTGTATCCTCTTTTTTAAGAGTACATTTTGATGTTGGGTGTAAATCACCACATACCACACAAACACTGCGTAGAGTGCAATAAGACTTGGTATGCCCATACTCTTGGCAGTTGGTGCATTGTACCGGACCATTTCTTTTATGAGGTTCTTCTACGGTAATTCTACGATGTAACAAATATTTTAAGTTGTATATTGGATGGGTTTCATTCCTTTTAATTGGGTTAGAGTTTGGCAGCAATTCGACTTTAAACATTGGTTGTGGTACCTTATTTCTATTGAAGATATTTACTACATTTTTAATTTCAAAGCCGCATTCTTCAAGGGCTTCTTTGACATCATTAGACTCTACCGAAGACTCTATGCCTTTTACAACAACAACTAGGCCTTTCGAGCTCTTCAGTTGATAAGAATAATAGTTTTTATTGTTATTTGACAAAAATTTCACTATATCCATAAAACTTTTCTCAGTGTAGGACTGTATTTTAGTTTCATCTATATTGCCTTTTTTCAAAGGCACTATATGAAAATTGTTAGTACCTACAATTTCACTTAGTTTCGCAACAAGTACATTAGAGCTACGCTCTCGCAAATATATTGGCGGCGGCTTGGCATTCACGACTGTGGTGGTACCCTTCGCATCGTCGTTCGATCCATTGCTTAGTATGGCAAATCTGTTGCCATTTAAAGTTCCTGGCTTATTTGTATCAAGCGTGGCTGGTTGGAATTTTTTGGAATTGACCGCTGACTTTAAAGGACTTGATTTCCTTTTAATATTGACGTAGCGGTCAATACCAATCTGTACAGATGGTGTTTTTCTTTTTGGTACATGCTCACCTTGCATTGTTTTTCCCTTTGGTGTCCGCTCGTTTGCTGGTACCTGCTTGCTTGCTATTGTCTGCTGTTTTGTTGTTGTGCACTTGCTGTTTTGTTCTGCTTCTGTTGATCCCTTCTGCTGATCGGCAGAGCGCTTCGATGACTCATCTTTTTCACCGTTGGATTGTTTTTTTGTTGGAGCAGATTGTGTAGGCTCAACAAAGCTGAAGTAAGCATTCAGAGAATGCCTACGACCTTGCTGTTGAGGCTGCGCAGCGCTCATGTTTGTTTTACTTTGTTTGTTTTGCACACTTGAATTTTATTATTATTTATTTTTATTGTTTGTAAACTTTTTTGTATTAGTATTATTTTTGTTTTGTTTTTATGTTTAGCTTTTGATTTTCCACAGAACTTGTAGTTGTTTTGTTATTTAATTTTATTTGCTTTTAATAATTCAATTAAATCACGGAGCGCATTAAAACACGTCCGTACTCTTTGAATGCTCAATATATATATATACATATATTGTAAAGTAAACGATCCAGATCGACTTCAAAGTTCTTGTATATGGGAAGTAGGCGGGCTTGTGAACTTACATATATTCGTAACATATCATTTAGAAACGAGGAATATATTATGAACTGAATTTAATTGAAATTGGTCGAGTAGTTTCGGAGATATGGTTTTTGGGCGGAGCCAGGACCATTTAATATTTTGTAAACCAATTTGAGTGGAGCTCTTCTGTACTATCTTTATAATGAGATTTAAGGTTTCTTGTGGTTCTCTTTACTGAATTAAAGCATTTTTAGTAGTTTTCAACAAAACCTTTGTATGGGAAGTAGGCATCGTTATATTCCGATTTTCTCTATTTTTGGACTGAGGACTAGAGAGTTTCCTCAATATAGCTTTATTATTATACTTTATGATATCTGTACAAAAAACTTGATAGGGGGCTGGGTCACGCCCACTCTCCCAAAAATATTATATCCAGATGTGTCTCTTCTAGTGCGATTCTTTATAACACGTTTTTTTGTGAATATCTCGCAAACCAATAAAGCTAAATAAACCTAACTTTCTGCATTCGTTTCACTTACGTACCCCATCACACACCATAACAAGTAAGGAAAGGCGAAGTTCGGGTGCAACCGAACATTTTATACTCTCGCAATTTATTGCTATATTTTTATCAACATCACACACAATTTGACACATATATTCCGCATAAAGTCCATAGAAAAAGAAAATCATCATATATAGTATATCGTATTTTTGAAAATCCTATAGTTAGCTATATGAGAGCTAGGGAAAGTAATGAGTTATATGGTATTTGGGTGGTTCACAACCACGCTTACTTCCCATAAAACTCAAATTTGAATTCCAACTGTTTCCTTAACTTCATAATGTTTACATAAGCTACTGATGAAGATAGGAGAACAAACCTTAACACAAATACTGTATATCATCTGTGACTTCATTTGTAGAAAAATATTCTTTGACTACCCCTAACCACTTTTATCTAGCTATGCACCTCGTATGTTTTCTTTTAAGGAAACACTTACCACTGATAATACACTGATAATTCTTTGAATGAAAGAGAAGGAAACTTTATTGTCACAAGACTCGATGTGATGTGTGGGGTGAATGTAGCGTGTTAGTGATGTGTGTTTGCATGTGAAAATGGTGTGTGTCCAGGGTGGTTGAGACTCATTTAGCCATCCCGGCCCCCCTAGGCGAATATTCAGCCTAGCAATCGCTGGAGTTGCTGCAACGTAGCAACCTCCAAGTACGTGGAGTAGGGTGTCGCCCGGCTTCGTGGTTGGTGGTACGGTGCAGCATGCGAGGCAACTCAGGCAATGGCCATGGGCCCGGCCGACCCGCTGACGTTGCGGAGGTGGCATCCCCTTAAAGATGCGACAGTGGGACAAGCGGTGCGGGCAACAACAGAGAGGACAGCGTATGCGTGGTGCTTCATTGAGCTGCCGTAGTGGGGCGTGATGTATTTCTTGGAACGATTGGCTGCGGTGTCGCCGTGCTGCTTCGTGCAGCTGGAGTAGGACCAGTGCGTGGCACAGTGATTGCCGAACGAATAGTTGGCATTGGTACTGCGGGCATATCGGCGTCCATATCAATCTGTATGGGAGAGAGTTATTAATATTATAAATTTCTGGCATGTATATGAATGCTTCGGAATGTGGCAAGAGTGGGTCGTCATATGGATCGATCACTTATGGTACTTTGTTGTTGTTAGCAGATTTTCAGTTTCGTTATTATTTATTTTCTTCCGGTTTTTTTTTTAGTTTTGTGCGGTTTATTTGTTGCGGTTTTATGTTTCGGTGTTATCGGCGGTCGGCAAAAAGCATAGTTTAACGAGCGGTCTCGTTAGTATTCCGGTTTGTATATGCAGATCGACTACGCGAATATGACCGTCGGAGCCGTAGTGAAGCTTCGCCATGCGACCAAGCCGCCATTCTGTGGGGGAAGACAATCATCATTGATCAAGACACAATCTTCAAGCTGAGGCGCCTTTTGTGACGTTTTCCACCGGTACCTTCTGTGGAGGTCCTTTAAATAATCTTCTTTCCATCGACGACTTAATTCATGATGGAGAATTTTGATTCTTTCCCAACTGTTTAATAAGGAGAGCGTCTCCACGGATGGCTCAGGTGTGGCCAGGATGTGCGCTCCTTTAAGAAAATGCCCAGGAGTGAGGGCAGTGAAGTCTGAGGCATCTTGCGAGAGTGCAGCGAGAGGCCGTGAGTTGAGAACGGCTTCAATTCTGGTTAACAATGTTGAGAATTCTTCATAATTAAATTTGTAGTTGCCAGCCAGCTTCTTGAAATGAGATTTGAAGCTTTTTACAGCTGATTCCCATAGGCCACCCATATGAGGAGCGCTTGGAGGTATAAACTGCCAATCGATACCTTGGGGAGCGTATTTTTGCACCATATCAGGTGAGACTTGTTTCATGAAATCCACAAATTGTCTTTCTGTCGCTCTTTGAGCTCCGATAAACGTTTTGCCATTATCGCTCATGATTTTTGAGGGGAAGCCACGTCGTCCGACGAAGCGAGCTCAAGGTGGACTGCTTTTGTCGTGAAACAGACAAAGACCATATGTTGCATGAGGCGATGTTCAGCATGCAGCATGAGTATATGAATATATGCGATGAATAAGGTGGCAAATGGAGACTTTTCTGGTATAATTATAGGATGGCGTTCATTATAAGTCTGACTTGAATCAGCAAGCCGACCATTCGCACGAAGCAGACCTTTTGTATCTAGAAAGGGGTTTAGGACTAAAAGTGAGCTCCTTTTATCAATCGGCTTCGATTCTTTTAGAAAGGTATGTCGCGGTTGAAGTAGCGCGTTTGTGTAGATGTGATAGAACCGACCTTTTGCCTTTTGTAGGTCTTGGTGCGTCAATGTATCGCATAAGGGATTAGTTAATCCTTTGACTTTCAATTTGAGACGCTCTATGAATTTGAGCATATATGCGACTGCTCTGAGTGCCCGGAGGGACGATGAAAACCGTTGAATGATGTCAGTATCATCCAGTGTTGCAAGATAAGTGTCGATTTTTCGACTTTCTAGGGCTATTATGTTTCGCATGAGCGATTGTGGCCAAGAATCGGGAGATTCTGTTAACCATCTGGGACCATTCCACCATTGGGTGGTGGTGGCGAGATGCAGAGGTTTGCATCCTCTTGTACCTAGATCAGCAGGGTTGTCAGCACTGGCTACGTGTCGCCAAGTGGCTGATCCCACTAGGTCAAGTATTTGAGACATTCTGTTAGAAATATAGGTTTTCCACGCATGTGGTGGTTTTCTAACCATGCTAGAACAATTTCGGAATCGGACCAAAGATATAATTTGTATCTTGCCATGTTTAAATGGGTCTGCACCAAAGATACTAGCTTGGCTAGTAGCAGTGCGCCGCAGAGTTCAAGCCGTGGTAGACTTAGCGTTTTTAAAGGAGCAACTTTCGCCTTTGCTACTAGTAGTTGACTGGTAGTGTCTACATCTCTTTGTGTGCGCACATAGATAGTGGCACAATATGCCATTTCAGAGGCGTCGCAAAAGCCGTGTAGTTCTACTTTGTATTCGGGGGAATAGTTTACCCACCGAGGAATTTGTATCTGAGAAATGTCGTTCAGATTATTAGCAAACTGGGACCATTTTTCTAAGCGAAGAGGTTTCACTTGTTCGTCCCAATCGGTTTCGTCTAGCCATAATTCTTGAATCAGGATTTTCGCTTGTATCATAATTGGCGAAAGCCATCCTGCGGGGTCGAAAAGTTTTGCCACGGAGGATAGAATTTGTCTTTTTGTTATGCCGGATAATGGATATAGACCCTGTAGTGTATGAAAACTGGTCAGATATCCCATTCCATTGGATGCCTAGTGTTTTGGTTGTACTTTCCTTTTCTAATACATGGAGATTAGTATCCAAAGGAGGTGATATTTGATTTGATTTGAAGGAGTGATATTTGCCTTTTATGATTTTTTCGCATGGGCTTATTTCCTCCATGTGATCTAAATGGAGATATTCTTCAAAGACACTATCGTACTCTTGTTTGAGTTCACCTTTTCTAAGTGGGTTTTTTTCCATACTTAGAAACTGCTGTATTGCAGAGGTGCGAGAGTGACCTAAGGCGAGTGTGTCTAGAAATTGTTGTTTTAGTGGTAGTCGTACAACATACCGACCATTATCTGATCGAGTAGTTGTGGCTTTGTAAAAGTCTTCACAATACTGATCTTCTGGTGTTGTAACCGAAATGGGGGGAGCTCTTCTAACTCCCAAAATTTCCTTAATTGTGAATTAAGACATTCGTTGGATATTTTTTCAACTTCAGTTGTCATGGTGGAAACTGTTTCAGTAACTAGTCCACTTAGTATCCAACCGAAGATGGTATTTTCAGCTAGAAGGGTGTTTGAGATTTTTTCAACACCTTCTAGTATAATTTGCGGTATAAGGTCGCTGCCTAGCAGAATGTCTATTTGAGCTGGGGTGTTGCAGTTGGGATCTTTTTACGCCAAAATAAATTAAATTTATTTAAACGATTTATTAAAACGATTTTTACTTTAATAACTTAAAATTAATTATCTTTCAACGTTTATTGTTTTTTGATGGATAAAATATGATTTTCGAAACTGAAATTGTTTTAGGATTTATAATTATTTAAATGTACCCTATGTATGAATGTAGGGTACCGAAGCATAGAGTGTATGCCCAATGTATGTAACAAATGTTTGCATTATAAGAAGAGCGCGAAAACGAAAAACGATATTGAGCAAGTAATTTGTCGTCCACACTTAAGTATATGTATGTATGTATTTCGTTCTTGTGTACCCATAGGCTATTGTAGAAAGAATCAAATTTCAAAACGGATTTGACAGAGTGCAGGTTTTACACCACTGTACTTGTATATCGGAAGATATGTGTGTAAGTAAATTTTGATGTTATGGTGATTATAATTATGTATATATATAGTATATATATATATATATATATAGTGAATGTAAAGAATTGTATATAAAAGTATTTTAAGCAGATATGTATGTTAATAAATAAAATTTGCCAGAAAGTTATATTAAGCAAATATAGATATTAATAAATTAAATATGCACGCGTGGGTGAAAAATGTAAATATATGTATGTGGATTTATATTTTATTTCTTTTCCTGACTATTATAATTTTAGTTTTAGGTTTTTTAAAATTTGTTTTTGTATAGACAATTGTAAGCACATATAGGCAAATAATGCTTTATATATATATATATGTCTGTATATACATATATATTTTGATATTCATATATATTGCCAAACGGTTTTTTTATTACCGATATCTTCAAATTTACCGTAGCTTAAAATTTTGATATTTGTTTTAATGAAATCTTTTCAACGGAATTTTTATTACCGGTTATATTGGACAACCTCGTATTTACATAAAAATGTGCATATATGTAATAGTAATAAGGAATGGATTCACTAACATCATTCCGCCTCAATGGTTTAAAGGGGGGAGGTATTTAGGTGTGGTTATTTTTCTCTCTACTCCTCCTATTCGAAGGCTGCTTCGGGATGTTGTTGTAGAAAACCTCCTGTTTTATTTTGCTTTTTCTTGTACGTAGTTTGGTTTTTTTGAAATTTGTTTAGCACTCTTTTGATGTTTTGTAATTAGATTCGCGCCCGTTGGTTTTTTATATATGTATGTTTTGGTTTTGGTCGCGCAACTTTATTTAGGTGATCGGTGGAGGTTTTTTTGTTTTTTTTTGTTTTTGTAATATGCACTTTTTACTGCATTATGTTGCCATGTATGATTATTTTATTTGTTCACTACACTATTTATGTTTAATGCACCTTTTATAGCACTTTTTTGTTCTTTTTTCACTGCACTATTTACGTACGTAAAAATATACTTCTTCCCATGGTGCCTGTCTTTTAGGCTCGAAGGACCATAGCTATGCACCTCGTAGGTTTTCTTTTAAGGAAACACTTACCACTGATAATTCTTTGAATGAAATAGAAGGAAACTTTATTGTCACAAGACACTATTTCTTTATTAAAAGGTTACAAGCAAATTATAAAAAACGACGCGAAAAATGCGAAAAATCAACGTTTGACTGATGCGAAAAGGCTCGCGTGGTGATGTGGTGAGTGGAGTGAATGTAGCGTGTTAGTGATGTGTTTCCATTGGGGTTGAGACTCATTTAGCCAATATCAAATTCAAGAAATTATTATTTTTAGTGTGGGATAGCATATTTAGTGCTAGTACACAAATAATTATTGTTTAATTTTAAGTAAATTTATTTAATATGTTTATAAACTTATAATATTACCTGAATAAGTCAAATACTCCCACATTGACAGTATTTTTATTCGAAGCTTTGTTTTGAGCTATTTGCACCTCCAAATTAGTTTTGATTATCTTTGGTAGTTCTCGGCCGTTAACTTTTGCCATTTTTTCCAAGACTTGAAGTGCTTCTTGTAAACGACCCCGCATTAATAACCATCGAGGTGATTCCGGCATAATAAATATATATAGAAAATATAAAATAAACGGTACGGAAGTGTACAAAGAAAGTTTCACCCAATCGCGTTCTATGTAAGTAACAAGTGACAACAGCATTATGCCTGATGTATAAAAAGTGCAAGTCATTACAGTCACAAATGACCTATAGCTTTCCCCAACGAGTTCCAGAGCTAAAAAATTGAAATTAGTTTGATTTTATTATTAGAAATAAATATTTTCTTTTTATTAAATACAGCTTATGATAAAAGCTACCAACCATGGAGTCTATCATATCATGTTACATAACTTACTTACCTATCGCATATATAATTAAGGAGTTAGGTGGGATTCAAAATTTAAAAATTTGAAATTTTTTTTGCCTTATTAAAAATATTATCCAAAAAATATCAAGTCAATCCGAGTAATATTCTAAGAGATATACCCTTAGGAATTTCAGCCCATCAAGCCACTCAGTATGAATGTAAAACTTTATACGCTTTTATCTCAAAACTCATTTTTTCAATTCGGTGGATGTGATTTCTCGAAAAGTTACATATATGACGATTTTGTTCAAATTTTGCACACTTCGTTGAAATTACATTATATAGTTTATGAAGGAAGGATTTGTTGTATCTTTATTACAACAATTTTTTGCGAGAATACAGTTTTATGGCTAAAATTTGACCAAAAAAGTTGGTTAAAATTCTGTCAAAAATTCAAATTTCAAAAACGAATGAGATTGATCGGGTATTTCTTGAGATATGGGCGAAGCCACAGCTATTTTAAATTTTTAAGTGTTATTTTGGAGAATGGGATCATGTGTAGAAGTTCACGAAAGTGAGGAAAGTTTTTGGTTGTCATTCACTTGGGAGTGGCCAGAAACGGTTCTTCTCCACATGGTTCAAGCAGCTCACGACTTCCGGTTTTAGACCAAGTATCCTCTGGGTAGCCAACAAACTGCCGTTTGGAGGCGACCTAAAGTGAAAAGGCGAACCCGCTTTTGCGGTTGTGGGTAGGGTTTGAGACCCAACGCATAAAAACGAAGTACCAATGAAAAATCGATGAAAGCCTGGGTTAGTAAACCCCCCTTTTTATATTTCTTTATTTATTGTATCTGCTTTGTTTAAAGCCTAACAATATTTATTAAAATCTCTCTCGCATGTACCATGGTGAACCCGTTATTGTTTTAAGCATTTAGATTGGAATCTCTGAATTATATCAATGTTGGTTGCACAGGTCGTATACCACAGTTGAATACCGTATATCCAAATCGGTTTTATGATTACTGTTCAAGAGTCTAACCAACAATATACGTCAAAGAAAAGAACCGTGTTAATTGTCCACCGCTTGTAAATCAACTGCCTTGTTTCTTTAACACATATTTGTCTAACTGTAAACAGCATCACGGCATACCAAACATATGTACATGCATGCTTATAGGTACTTGCAAATGAGCTTAGAGCTAGATGAGCTTACATGTGTTAGAGTGAAACTACTACGCTAGGAATGGTAATGCAAAAGGAGATGAATAAAAATCATAATTATGCGGATCATTCAGCATAGATTAATCAGCTGATTGATGTGATCGGTTTGTGTCCTTGCTAGCTTACTTACTTAAATCTTGAACAATTACATTGTATAACAGGACTTTATTTTCTAGGCTAAGTTTAGAATTTTTGTTTAGAAGCCAATTTAAATTTGTTGCTCTTAACTTCGTGCAAGTTACTTTACTCGCTATATGTTTCCGCCACGTAAGCCTTCGATCCAGGTGAATCCCAAGATAAGTTAATTCATTCGCTTGGGGTACGAGTACATTGTTTATTTTAACTGTTACATTGTATAACAGGACTTTGTTTTCTAGGCTAAGTTTAGAATTTTTGTTTAGAAGCCAATTTAAATTTGTTGCTCTTAACTTCGTGCAAGTTACTTTACTCGCTATATGTTTCCGCCACGTAAGCCTTCGATCCAGGTGAATCCCAAGATAAGTTACTTCATTCGCTTGGGGTACGAGTACATTGTTTATTTTAACTGTTACATTGTATAACAGGACTTTGTTTTCTAGGCTAAGTTTAGAATTTTTGTTTAGAAGCCAATTTAAATTTGTTGCTCTTAACTTCGTGCAAGTTACTTTACTCGCTATATGTTTCCGCCACGTAAGCCTTCGATCCAGGTGAATCCCAAGATAAGTTACTTCATTCGCTACCCCAAGCGAGTACATTGTTTATTTTAACTGTCTAACATGTTTCTGGTCTTAGAGAAAATGTAACATGCTTGCATTTTTGCTCATTAATTTTTATACGCCAGTTGGCTAGCCATATTTCGAGCTTCTGTAATACTCTTGATGCTCTAATGGGGCATTTGTTACGGCTTACTAGGGCTGTGTCATCCGCAAAAGTGGATGTCAATACGTTATTAGCTATTGGAATGTCTGCTGTATATATTATGTACAGTGTAGGACCTAATACACTGCCCTAGGACCTTATTGTGTCATGAAGACTTTTTCGGATTTAGCTATTTTAGGATCATGGTAATTTCATAATTAGACGTCCTAATAGACACGAATGACTCGTTTGCGATATTGGGCAAAGTTTGCAACTTAAAATTGTTATAATATCAATATCAAGGTTATTGTGCTTATTTAGAATAGTGTAGTACAGCTGTCGTTCTTTCGGATTCTGGATGATTTGTAACATGAAGTCTATATCCCGTTATACAGAAATTGTTTTTATTTGTTAAATGAGTTTCTGACAGCAGCATAACATCCATGCTTTTTTCAGTCAGAAATCGTATTAACTCCAGTTTGAGTTGGTTTACACCGTTGGCATTCCATACACAAATATTTAGTGTACTCATTTTTTAGATAATAAGGTTTGTAACATTAGGTTTTGAGGTTTGATAAAATCTTGGATCATGTTTTGCATGGTAGATAAAAATTGTGTCATACATTGAGTAAGATTTAGAATCATATTTTAAATTTTCCATTTGGTGGATTTTGCGGTTGTTGCATTTGCACAGTGTTGCCTTTTGCCACATTTGTATAGCTTCCCTGGACAAGGATATTCTTAGAATTACAAGGTTGCGAACTCTGGTCTGCAATTTCTACATTTTCGTTGCGAGGGATATTCATTATTTGGTTACAACGAGCTTGAATTCCCAGTGACAATTTTGATTGTCTTTATATACAGGGCAGCCCCTGTAGTTAGCAGTGTGATTTCTGTTTTTACAATTACTGCATATTTTTGTATCCTCTTTTTTAAGAGCACATTTTGATGTTGGGTGTAAATCAGCACGTACCACACAAACACTGCGTAGAGTGCAATATGATTTGGTGTGCCCATACTCTTGGCAGTTAGTACATTGTACCGGACCATTTCTTTTATGAGGTTCTTCAACGGTAATTCTACGATGGAGTAAATATTTTAAATTGTATATTGGGTGTGTTTCATTCTTTTTTATTGGTTAGATTCTACCCAAGACTCAATGCCTTTTACAACAACAACTAGGCCTTTAGAGCTCTTCAGTTGATAATAATAATAATTCTTGTTGTTATTTGACAAATGTTAATTATATCTATAAAATCTTTCTCAGTGTAGGATTGTATTTTAGTTTCATCTATATTGTCTTTTTCAAAGGCACTATATGAAAATTGTTGGTACCTACAACTTCACTTAGTTTATCAACAAGTGCATTTGAGCTACCCTCACGCAAATATATCGGCGGCGGCTTGGCATTCACGACTGTGGTGGCACCCATCGCATTGTCGTCCAAACCATTGCTTAGTATGGCAAATCTGTTACCATTTAAATTTCCAGACTTTTTTGTATTAAGCTTGGCGGGTTGAAACTTTTTGGCATTAACCGCTGTCTTGATAGGACTTAATTTCGTTTTTATGTTGACGTAGCAGTCAATGCCAGTCTGTACAGGTTGTACTTTTATTTTTGGTACATGCTCACTTTGCATTGTTTTTTCCTTTGGTGGCCGCTCGTTTGCTGATACCTGCTTATTTGATGTTGCCTGCTGATTGGTTGTTGCGCACTTGCTGTTTTTTTCTGCTTCTGCTGATCCCTTCTGTTGCTCGGCTGAGCGCTTCGATGACTCATCTTTCTCACCGTTGGATTGTTTGTTTGTGAGAGCAGATTTTGCAGGCTCAATAAAGCTGAAGTAGGCGTCCAGAGAATGCCTACGACGGCTGCGCAACGCTCATGGTTGTTTTGTTCACTATTATATGTTGTTTGTTCTTTATTGTTATTTTAAACTAATTTGTTTTGGGTCAAATTTGTGTTTTGATTTTAATTTTCGGTTAAACAATTTATTGGTTGTTTGATTTTTTTGTGTATTGCTTTTATTATTATTTGTTTATAAAAGTTGAAATACGCCCGTACTCTTTGAAAACTCATGTACAACCGTTTAGGGATTATGATTTGAGGGCATGCACCTGGAATCTCCGGACCCTTAATTATGAACGTGCCTCTGTCCAGCTGGTTGATGTCCTCATACGACTAAAGGCTGACTTCACCGCCATCCAAGAAGTGCGACGGGCGGAAGATGGAAGGAAGATGGTGGGTCCTTGTGACATCTACGACAGCGGCCATATAAAGGAGCGCAAATTTGGTGTTGGATTTGTGGTGGGAAAGAGACTCCGTCGCCGAGTCCTGGAATTCACCACGGTGGATGAACGTCAAGTCACAATCCACATCAAAGCGAGGTTCTTCAACATATCGCTTATTTGCGACCGCGCCCCACGGTGAAGTGAAGGACGATGTGATCAAAGATACCTTCTATAAGCGCCAAGAACTCACCTTGGCGATTTCAACGCTAGGGTGGGTAAAAAAGGTGTCTTTGGCACAACAGTCGGAAAATACGGCCCCCATGATGAAACATCGCCAAATGGGCTAAGGCTGATCGACTTCGCTGGGGCCCGAAATATTGTCGTCTGTACTACTAGGTTCCAGGATAAGAAAATACATCAAGCTATTAAACTGTCCCCAGATCGAATCACGCGCAAACAATTCGATCATGTTGTGACATGTCTCCAGTGTTTTTGACGTGGGAACACTCCGTGCTGTAGCAGCTATGATACGCATCCGCCTCTGTGCAGCAAAGCGCGCAAGTCAACAAACACAAGGAAGGTTCGACATCGAGAAGCTGCAATCACAACCGACAGCCGAGCGATTTTCTACTCTGCTTGAGAGCACTGCTCAGCAACTCGGAATAAGGGAACTGTGTGCCGCATATCAAGCTCCTTCCGTACAGCTGCCACCAAAATTATGGGTTTTCGGAAAGTAAAAAAAAAACAGCTGGTATGATGAGGATTATCGTCTCGCAGTGGATGGAAAACAGTCAGGCAGTCACCTACCTCTCAATGTTACGATCGACCACAACATGTGCGG
The DNA here is from genome assembly GCF_028554725.1 of Zeugodacus cucurbitae. Lineage (NCBI taxonomy): Eukaryota > Metazoa > Arthropoda > Insecta > Diptera > Tephritidae > Zeugodacus > Zeugodacus cucurbitae. The sequence continues at coordinate 36,965,424 of NC_071668.1, forward strand.
GATGGGATAGATACCAGGAGCTGAAAAGAGCGCCTCTGCAGACAAAAAGAAAGAGACCGAAATGCGTGAGTATAAAGAGCTTGACAAGCTGACCGATAGGGGTAATGCTCAAATATCTTACGAAAATATCCGGCGACTAACAGAAGGTTTCAAGACCGGAGCACACTTCGGTAGGACCCTCAGAGGTGATCTAGTAGTCGATGCCCAGAGTACACTTAGTTTGTGGAGGAGCTGAATGGCGAACCCGATTCCCCAATCGACGAAGATGAAACAGATGTTCCATTACCCGACCATGAAAAATTCGAATAGTAATTACCCGCTTGAAGAACAGCAAAGCTGACGGATTACCGGCCGAGTTATTTAAATACAGAGGCGAAGAACTGATAAGGTGCATGCATCAACTTCTTTTCGGAATATGGTCGGAAGAAAGCATGCCCGAAGATTGGAATCTAAATGTATTCTGCCCAATCCACAAAAAGAGAGACCACCGTGGTATAACCCTCCTCAACATCGCTTAGAAGGTTCTATCGAGTGTACTGTGTGAAAGACTAAAGCCCACCGTCAAGAAACTGATTGGACCTTATGGACTTGCTGGCGTACGCCGATGATATCGATATCATTTGAAACAACACCCGCGCCGTTAGTTTTGCTTTTTCCAGACTGGTTAAAGAAGCGAAGCGTATGGGTCTGGTGGTGAATAAGGACAAGACGATATATCTCCTGTTATCAAACAAAGAGTCAGCGCATGCTCGTTATGGCTCCCACGTCACATTTAACAGTCATAACTTGTAAGTTGTAGATAACCAGCTTCAATGCCAATAATAATGTCAGTCTAGAAATCCAAGGCAGAACAAAGACAAAACTCTACAAGCCCCTCATCATTTCCGTCCTACTTTATGGTTCAGAAGCGTGGACGATATCAATATCAGATGAGACAACACTAGGAGTTTTCGAGATGAAAATTTTGCGCAAGATTTATGGTCCTCAGAACACTGACAACGGCGAATACCGCAGACGATGGAACGATGAGCAGTTCGAATTATACGACCACATTGACATAGTCCAGCGAATAAAAACAAAGTTCAGCGGCTGCGCTGGCTAAGTTATATTGTCCGAATAGACGAAAACACTCCGTCTTTGAAAGTGTTCGATGCAGTACCCGCAGGAGGAAGACGAGGAAGGGGAAGGCCTCCACTCCGTTGGAGGGACCAGGTGGAGAGCGACTTGGTTACACTTGGGATCTCCAACTGGCGCAGATCTGCGAGGGAAGAGTGGAGTTACACGCTATCATCGATTTGGCTATAACCGGCTAAACGGTTTCAACGTCATTCAAATACATATGTACATAAATTATGGATATTGTAGACTTTAATGTATTAGTTTTAAGAATTGTTTTAAAATATCAGGTGTGTAAAAATTGTCGAAATCGGACTATAAGTTTCCAAGACCCAGGATATCTACCATAAAATATAAGGAATGGAACATGCCACTTATTGAAATTTAAAAGAAACGACTTATGAACTCTAATATGGGTGATAACATAGTATGATTATGACAGCAGGATGGGGACACCATACAATGACTATTGCAGAAGCTGCCAAGATGAAGAGGTTGAGGCAGTAGAACATCTTTTATGTGGATGTAAGACCTTGCCCAGGGAAAAAAACAACAATCGGACATGATTTTCTTGACGATGTCTCCGAGGTTGCATTTATATAACTTGAACAAGTTTATCAAGGCCACAGGATGGTTCAGAGAGCACATGTTAGTATGAGGTGATTATAGTCCCGGTGGAGTCACAATGGGCCTCATAAAGGCATATCTAACAATAATGACAGAAGCACTAAATACAGGAAGATGGTACAGAGTGGCTGTCCAATTTGTTTACAATCAATGAGTGTAACACCGCGCACATATGGGCCAAAACCTATACCTCAAACTGCTCAACAAATTTTGGTTTCAAATCTGGCATCTTAATATTAAAGATTAAAAAGATCGAAAACGGTTCACTTCCTAAATAACGCAATTTTTTTTAATCCATCGGATAATTCTCAAGTAATTGCGCTAAATCTTTGAACCTGTGAGGCTGTGGCTAATTTTTTGTGAACATATCCCCACGTCTTTCAGGTAGTCTATAGAAATTAAGAGAGAATCAAACTATCTGTGCCAACAGTTGGTAAGCGTCCGTTGGACTTTATACCGTATCCTCGCTTGAGTGCCCCTTCTTAAAATGCAAGAATTTTGAGACTCTTAACCGGGAAAGGCACTTAAGTACTTCGAGGTACTTACCAAGCCTTTTCTCAAACACTTCGCTCTTATATTTTTTTTCTTTTATGATGAAAGTCCCATTTATTTCTTATGGATAACAAAAACACTTCTTAATAACAAAAAATATGAAAAAAAAATTACAAAACATTGTAGAAGTTTTCCTTTTAACAATTCTCAGCGCATTAAATATCAAAAATATGAAAAGGCACTTAAAGCAGTAAAATTGCAAACAATTTTATATTAAGTGGGAAAGGCACTTAAGCGGAGAGTTTTATATGTAAATTTAGATTAAAAACAACGATGTCGCAAAATATGGTCACTTAAACGGGAAAGGCACTTCAATGGGGATCACTGTATATCAGCTAATATGTGAAATACCTTAGTAAAATCAGTTGAACGCATACTTTGTGTCGAAAATGTGGGAAATCAGTTATATCATGCACTATTAAGTTTCATTTTCGTTATTCTAGTGAAAAATTTAAATAAAATGTGGGAAATAGAGAACAGATGAAGATGACATAAAATTTTACACAAATACTGTATATCATCTGTTGCTTCCTTTGTGAAAAAATTGTCGAAATCGGACAATAACTTTTTAAGACCTGGAATATTGAACACGAAGAACTCAGTGCCTAAGGGTAGTTTTTGACCGACAATATCGGTAAATCTCTCAGATACTTAAATGTAATGTAGAGGAAATCTTTTTCCTCTAATAGAGCGCCTCTACCAATAATTATTAAAATCTGGTAATGAATTCCCCAAGTTTTCATATACCTAATTATAGGTTTTTCAAAAAAAAAATAAAAAATACAGTGGGCTTTACTCCGCATATATCGGTTAATATGTGAGATATCTTAGCAAAATTAAGTGAGCGTTTAGTCTTGGATATACTGTACCTGTGTGGTGAAAGTGAGTGAAATCGGTTAAGGAATTGATTCAGCTCTCATTCACTATTTATGATGTTCGTTCTATTTGACTTTATGCCGAAAATATGGGTCAAATTGTGTGCTATCTTTATAAAATTACATCAATAAATTGCGAGGGTATAAAATATTTGGTTGCACCCGAACTTAGCCTTTCCTTACTTCTTTTGATTTCGTTAAATATATTTTTCAATGATATGTTTAAATAACAATATTTGCGATACTTACATATAATGAATGGTATTTGATACACAGCAGGAATAGTCAAGCCTACTATAACTCTGCTTCCAGCCCAAGTCCAAAAATCTCTGCTGATTGACGTTAAGAAGCTACCAAAGAGTAATGTAGCTAAACAAGTAAAATACGATGTACGCCTTCCCATTCTATCATTGAGTAACCCAAAGAGATAAACTCCTATCGGCCCTCCAACGTTTAGTGCTGATAAACCAATTGTTGGATATATATCCTTATCGCATACCAAATCAAACTAAAAGTATAAGCATTTTTATTTTATACGGATTTTTAAAATTATGTTTATATGTAAGTTAAGGTGGTAATCTCTGACTAAAAATAATATAAAATTAAATGATATATATAAATATATATATATATATATATCACAATAATATCTTGATTTAACTTTGTACACTTAGTCCTTGGGTCCCTGAGAAATTTTATAGGGAGAATCACAATAGGGAGAGAATACTCGCATATAATTTTTTTGGAAAAGTGGGCTTGGTCCCAGCCCTTAATAAGCGGTTGGTATCAGTGATCTGCAGGGAATAACTTGGCTTGTGATTATATTCACTAGTTCATGAATCACTCCTATTGTTCACTCGAAAAAATATAATGTTCACACAATCAAATAGCTTGCTTGTGTAATAATGAGTGTGAATATGTTTCACAATCGAACATAGCTTCCACTTGGCTTGGCTTGCTTCTCTCTCCACAATTTTTTTTAGCTGTTCATTGCGTAACGTTAGCTGAGTTGAGTTTATTCATGAATATATACATAAGCATTAGCAAATGATCTGAACTTCTTGCATCAAAATTTGTTATCATGGGTGCGCAGCAAAGTACGGTGATGAGTTAGGCCGATATTTTACAGAAAGAATACAAATTGGTATTGAAAAATTTACTTTATCGCTGGACAACGTCAATCTCGCGGAACACGATGATCGTTGCTAATAAGAAAAGTCACCTTATTTCTTTTTGTTATTGTAACCTAAGGTGCCACAAGAAATGGGGTCGCCCGGTAGGAAAAATTTCGGTCAGGTCCGTTTCTACCTTGGTGGCGTTTCGCGTGTTGCTCAATGTCATTCTGCAAAGGCATCTTAATTCTACAGTTATACCAAGCTCAGAAAAGGCAGGCGATTCCTTATCGGGCTATCAAAAGCTGCCTTTGAATTTACATAGAGATGGCGGATACCTATTTCAGATTCTAGGGTCTTTTCCACGAATTGGCGCAGTGCGACAATTTTTGATCTTCAATAGGGCACCAAACAAAAACTATTCCAAAACAATAATGCTAAAAAACAGTAAGGAAGGGCCAAGTTCGAGTGTAACCGAATATTTTATACACTCGCAATTTATTTATGTATTTTTATTAAGATAAAATACAATTTGTTCCACATAAAGTCCGTCCAATAGAATAACGAAAATCATCATACAGACATATACAGTATATGAGGACATATATATGCTTTAAGCGATATGTAGCCTACCGTATTTTTGAAAAACTTATACTTATACTATAATCAGGGCAGCAGGGTATAAGGGAGGTAAGGGAAGTTATGGCCCGATTTTAACAATTTTTAATAAATATTAGAAGAAAATGATTTCCTCTGAATTAAATTAAAATATCTGAGAGATTTGTCGATATTGATATTTTCGGTAAAAAATTACATTTGGGCACTTAGTTCTTCATGTTCAATATCCTTGGTTTTACATATATATAGTCCGATTTTGACAATTTTTCCACGAGTGATGATGAAATACAGTATTTGTTCGTTATTTACTGATGTATGTATACATTACTAGTAGCTCGCTCCTGCTTCGCACGGGTTTAAACAAACATTTTAAAAGTTATAATTTTTACACACATATATATGTACATATGTAATAGAAAATTAGATTTTTTTATAATTACAATTGTACCTAGTATACAATGACTAAATACTAACAATAATTCAATTTTAATAAGTTAAAAATAATAATTACAAGCTAAATGTTGAGGAATTCATTTGCTGATACAGTTGCCTTTCTAAGTCTGAAGGCCTCTTATGTTTCAGTCGGTTTTCTCGTTCAGCAGTTCCGATGAGGCTGGATGCCTCTTCATTCACTTGCTGTATAAGTCTCATTTAGTGAGTCTTTGCAAGTTTGGTTATTTCGCCTACTACTGAATTCACACCAAATCACGGTAAAAGTCAGCAGATCTAACATACCAAGGAGCATTAACTATGCTTCTTAGCATCTTATTTAGGAAGCGCTGAATGCAGGCAATACACTTGACTTGAGCAACCCCATAGTTGAGCTCCATATGCCCAAATTGGCTTTAGTACTTGATTATATACAGCTTGTTTTCGATTGAAAGCGTGGATCTCCTCCGACTAGATGGTAAAACTTAGCAAATTTTAAATCAAGCTCACCCCTTTGACATGTTCTTTCCATGCTCTAGGGTGATTCCTAGGTACTTAGCATTATTGTGATTTGGTATAAGAGTACCATTTATATAAATGGAATGGTATGATGCTGTTTTTTAAAGTAAAGTAAAGAAAATTGGAACATGAAATTATATTTTTTTATAATGAGCTAAAACTTGATTACGACCTCTGGCCTTTCATGTCCGTTGTCTTTCTCTCTGATTATGAAGGCGTTGATAACGCTCAGAGTTCGATAATCGATTTTCGCGGATGTGGTCGGCACGAGAGGAATTGTGACTGTATAGTTGAGCAAGAAATAATGAATACCCAGTGAGAACTCTGTAGCCTAACATTTTAAGAATGTTTTTAATTTTTTCATAAGACATGAATTTTTGTGCTCATTTATTCATTTTAGTTATTTTATTATTTAAACAAATATATTAGAACACAAAAGCATTAACAGAAAAGTTAAATAGTTTAAAACCATAAATATAATACATAACATAAAACGACATTCATAAAAGTAGGCATTTCGCGCAGGGCACTTATGCAAAGTGCCATAGCCATGCGCGATGTTTACTCGTTGCTGGTTCCATGGATGATATGATACGAAACTCTTCTCTTTTGCTTGTTGAGAGAGCCCATGAACTCATTTTTGATGTTGGCAACAAAGCCAGATCATGGGCTACTGAACAGCTGACAGTCAAAATGACGAGCTACCACTAAGAATCCCGCAGAAATAAATGATTAAATGGTTCGTTTTTGTACGATAAGTTTTTTGTGATTTTTGAATTACTATTCACTATTAACTATTAAATGGAGTTAATATGTGTATATTATTTAAGAAACGGTGGCTATTTGTACAAAAGTAATATACGTTCTTTAGCAGTGTTAAATACCATTTACGTAAATACGTATCTGGGTACAAATTTTCTCTTAAACTTTTAGAGAATATATTAAGGTGTTTATTTGTTTATAAAATATAAATAAATATATGTTACTAAATTAAACTAAGCCAAATTTTTGTTTATGTTGACTTATAATATGTACGATTTTTAATTATTATAATATTTTATTATTTTTATGTGTAGATGTTTATTGTTTATCTTCAAATATATATTTGTAAGTGTATGTGTTGGCGTAATATTGGTTAAGAAGTCTCTAATAAGCGTAAATTGCAAACCAATAAATACCCAATAAATCGAATAAAAATCTCCTAACTTATGTTTTCCCGCAGTGGCACCACTGCCAAATGTTATAAAAAATGCGGACTTTGACAGCTCTCTCACGAATGAAAGAGTTTCGTATCATGTTATCCATGGCTGGTTCGACAACGACTGAATGATAGAACGTAAGCTTACATGTGACTTGAGTCGGCACAATTGTGGAATGGAGTGCCGACCACTGATTACGACTTTCAGTTTCTGATGAAGATTCTCCATCACGGCGTCTTTTTGATAACCTTGCATGGGAACTATTTCCAGATAGTTGAAATCTAGATCTTTTGGGCATTTTCAAATTAAAAAAATGTAGAACTAAATTATTTGCTTATATATATATATAATTATATTTAAAATGTAATTGTAAAATTATAAAAACTACACGAGTCGCTAAGCTGTTTGGATAGTTTAAAAGTACAATATATTAGTTACTGAAAAACTAAAAATAAGATAGATTTAGTTCTGAAAAGAACTGATGTTTAGTTCCGATCCGTTTTAGATAATTTTTCATTTTCTCAAAATATACAGAGCGGCAAAATGTGCGAAATGCCGTTTGCTAATGCATGCGTCTGATACTTTCTTGTTTTTTTGGTATATTGTGATTTATCGTAGTGAGATTCAAAACAAAAGCTCTAATAATATACAGGTAGGCTGGAAAATATTAGGTAAATGCATATGTATGCATCTTGTAAGTATGTTTACAATTAATATTTTTATAATTATTGTTGGCATATATAATTATGTTCTTCGCTTAAAACCAAACGCTTTCTTTAGTGTCTGCATAAGAACTCAATTTTATACTTTATTTCATTTTCACTTACCCTTTCTTATTATAAAGTTTAATCTCAATTACTTTCTTTACATATGTATCCTCTTGTTCTCTTACTCTAATTTCTCTTATTAAACTAAAGTAGTTAGTTATTACAATAACATATGTAATTTTTATTATGTAAATATAAATATAGATATGTTTGATACGTATGTGTATGGATAATATTATATGTGTAAGTGGGTGATGTAGATGCTTACATTACTCCTACGACGCCAGAACTGATGTTTAGTTCCGATCCGTTTTAGATCATTTTTCATTTTCCCAAAATATACGGAGCGGCAAAATGTGCGAAATGCCTTTCGCTAATGCATGCGTCTGATACTTTCATGCTTTTTTGGTAAATTGTAATTTATCTAATGATATGTATGCATCTTGTAAGTATGTTTACAATTAATATTTTTATTATAATTGTTGGCATATATAATTATGTTCTTCGATTAAAACCAAACGCTTTCATTGATGTCTGAATAAGAACTCAATTTTATACTTTATTTCATTTTCACTTATTATATTTTATTATAAAGTTTAATCTCAATTACTCTCTTTTCATATGTATCCTCTTGTTTTCTTATTCTAATTTCTCTTATTCATTTTTGAAAGTTTAAATATTTCTTCTTCTGTAATCATATTATTTAAAAGATATATTGGGCGATATTATAGTTATAGTAGTAGTTACTATGAATAGTGTTATTGTAAGCTAATATTGATTTATACACATTTTCAATGATATCATCTTTATTATTTGGGTCTGCATAAAGACGGTTAAAAAGTCGAATGTGTTCGTTCAGAGTACCATGAATTCTTTCTACTTCCGCGTTACCAATTTTCAAAAATGCTGTTGTTGTGTGGTAATTTATCTTTTGATCATTAAAAAATTCCCTAACTACAGCAGTGTCTAACTCATGGTCGAAAATTAGTAAGTTTGTTTACCTATTATAAATATTGAATTCTATGCTTAAGTGCATTCAGTATCGACCGGACCTGGGTCCTGTCTTCCAAGTTGTAAGCAGTAGTATATTTCGTAAGTTTATCTATACTTGTAAGATACATCGTGTGGATACCATATAATGTTTAAGCTATGCTTTATTGGGGACCTATCTAAATTTTTGAATTTCTTTCTGAAATTTTGGGTAAAAGTTAACTCTTCTCAATTCTTCATAAACCTCGTTAATACCTCTATGGTTATTTTTAATGTAAAAGTTTTTCTCTGTCAATAATATCTCCTAACAACGAATGTGCTTTTAACACTTCTAAGCTTTTGTTTCTCGCAAAATATTTAATATACAAACACTGGAACTCTTTGTATAATTCAATATTTTGGCAGTAAACTACTGCAAGTCCTTTCAAAGGTAGTTTTGCGCGCAAAAATCTCAAAGAGCATCATTACTTGTTACTTTTAAGTAGTGGCCGTTTAAAGTACGGCTGGCAAAAGAAAAAGCTTTGTTTCCTTGCATAAGTGCAGCTCCTTATGCAAATTGCTCGCATCAGTAACAAGCGTAAGCGTTTTAGTAAAATCAGGATTAAGAATAGGATCATATTTAAGTAACATTTTTAATTTTTCAAAGGCCGCCACATAATCTTTATCACATGTATTAACTTTTATCCCTTGTTTGAGGTATTTAATGAGATGGTGAGCTATTTTGGAGTAATCCTTAATAAAGAGTCTATAAAAACCCGTTATACCCAAAAATGATTTTATTTCTTTTTGTGGCTTAGGTAATAGTAATTTGTCTATAGTTTCAAGTTTCTTAGGGTTTGGCTTAATGCATTCATGGGTTACTAAATGGCCCAAAAACTCAATTTATTTCGAAAGGAACTTCAAATTGGCTTGACTCATACGTTTCAAAATTTTGTATATTGCTTTTAGATGTTCTTCTATGCTAGTTGAAAAAATCAGAATGTCATCTAAATAAACTAAACAAATTGAACCAATGTATTCTTTCAATATATGGTTAATCCGTTATACTCTTGCAACATTTTGCACAGAGTATTATAGTTTTGTTCTCATAACGGTTGTTTGTGTCACCCAGAAATAAAAGAGTTAGATATGGGGTAATATATATATAAATGATCAGTATGACGAGTGGATTTCAAGTCCGGATGTCTGTCCGTCCGTCTGTCCGTCTGTCTGTCTGTCTGTCTATCTGTCCGTCTGTCCGTGCAATCGATAACTTGAGTAAAAATTAAGATATCTTAATGAAACACATATTCCTTGGCACCCTGAGGAGGTTGCTTTCGAAAATGGGCAAAATCAGTCCACTGCCACGCCCACAAAATGGCTGAAACTGAAAACCTATACAGTGTCATAACTAAGCTATAAATAAAGATATGAAAACAAAATTTGGATCATAGGATCGCATTAGGGAGGGGCGCATTTGGATGTATTTTTTTTTAAGTGGGCGTGAACCCGCCCCCAAATAGGTTTTATGTATATATCCTGCAAACCAAAAAAGCTATATAAACCAAACTTTCTGCCATTTATCGGATAATAACCACGCCCACCTCCCATACAAAGGTTATGTTGAAAACTACTAGAAGTGGAAAACTACTCAATAACGAAAAACGTCAGAAAAACTAAATTTCACATAAGAAATGGCACATGGAAGCTGCACTCCGATTTTTTTACAAAATGAAAAATGGGCGTGGCGTCGCCCACTTATGGGTCAAAAACCATATCTCAAGAACTGCTCGATCGATTTCAATGAAATTCTGTATATAACACTTTCTTGATACCCTGATGGCACGGGTGGAATATGGGCTAAATCGGTTCACAACCACGCCTACTTCCTATATAACTCAATTTTGAATTCTTCGGATTCGTTCACTTTATAATATATACATTAAAAACCAATGAAGATATCGGAATCAAACTTTACACAAATACTGTATTTGAGCTGTGACAGCACTTGTGGAAAAATTGTCAAAATTGGACCATGACTTTTCAAGGCCCCTGATATCGAACATGAAGAACTCGGTGCCTAAAAGTAATTTTTCATCGAAAATATAGGTAAATCTCTAAGATATTTTAATGTAATTCATTTCCTCTGAATTTTTTTCTTATCACATTTTGTCTATGTACCAAAAGTGGTTAAAATCGGGTCATAACTTCTTCAGAAGTGGGCGGACAGGTTTCGATATATTATATCTTGGTGGTGAAAACGGTTCAGGAATTACCTCAGTCCCCATATACTATTTATGATGATTTTCGTTATTCTATTGAACTTTAATCAGAATATATGAGTCGAATTGTGTTATCTTCATATGTTAGGTTAGGTTGGTCTGGTAGGCCTGCAGGCCACGCATAGACCAGTTATGGTCATTTGCGATACCAGAATGGAGTGCCTTTACGTATTTCCTGAGTAGTAGTCATCGTTCAGGATGCCTGCGCCTGTCGTGAATTTTAATAGTTTATGAGGCTTCACTGACGATATCTCCTCTAACTTATCGTACTGTGGGGCCCCTAAGTACCTAAAACGCTGTCTCGCTAACGCAGGACATACGCACAAGAGATGCTCCACTGTTTCCTTGGTGCCCCGCTCTTGACATTTTCTGCATTCCTCCCGTTCTGACAGTCCCATTTTATAGGCATGTGCCGCTACAAGGCTGTGACCGGTAAGAATGCCAACCATGGTCCTACAGCCCTTTCTATCGAGCTCCAGTAGGAACCTTGTATATTTTTGATCTACCGCTTTGCACATGACCTTTGCAGTTTTACACCCCGGTAGATCCTTCCAGCGAGATATGATTCTTCTTGCCATGCACCTGTCTATGTCATCGTATAGAATGTGCATGGGTTTAGCGATGTTGATCATGTTTCCGGGTGACAGCTGTACACCACTCTTGACAATCCCGTCTACGATTTCGTTGCCCTCGATGCCTTTATGTCCTGGCACCCAGTAGAAGTGTAGCCTCATATTTCTGGCGACACTCACCACTGTTGCCCTGCTGCTCAGGACACATTTGGCCGATATTCGACACGAGGTTACTGCCTTGATTGCTGCTTGGCTGTCTACGTAGATATTAATTTTAGAGTATTGGCGTTGTGCGCTGGAGGCTTGCTCTGCTGCCTTCCCAATAGCAAAGACCTCTGCTTGAAATATACTGCAGTGGTTCGGCAGTTTGAACGGTTGTCTTATGCCTAATTCTGGACAGTATATTCCTGCACCTACTCCCTCATCTATTTTAGAGAAATCCGTATAGATGTTTAAGGTGTTGCGTGTAGTTACGGTGCCCTTGCGCCAACCATCCTTTTCCATGTTTACCGTGAAACCTCTTTCCCAGTTGTAGAATGGGACCAGATAGTCAATACCTGTCAGACTGCTCTTAGCAACCGAGCTGTGTCCGAAGGTTCTGTATGTGAATTCACCTATTGCCATCAGTCGACCCGCCGATTTCGCCGCGCAGCTGTCGGCAAAGAGATCTTTAGGTGGCAGGTTTAATATTCATTCTAGAGCAGCCGTTGGGGTGGTTCTTAGGGCCCCCGTTATACATAGCGCTGCAAGCCGCTGAACCTTTTCCATCGGCTTCCGATATGTAGATTTTCTGGTACCCGTCCACCATACCAGAACCCCATAGAGCAGAATTGGTCTCACTATTGCTGTGTAGCACCAGTGCATGAGAGTGGGAGAAAGCCCCCAGGTAGTGCCAAGCATCTTCCTGCATGCATACAGAGCATTATTGGCTTTCCTCACTCTCTCCTCCACATTGTACTTCCACAGAAGTTTGGTGTCCAAGACTACCCCTAGGTATTTGGTACGGTCCTTGAGCGGGAGCTCGGTCCCATTTAGCGAAGGGGGCCTCCATGCAGGTATTTTGTACCTTCTAGTAAACACCAGAAGGTCTGTCTTTTCCGCATTGAGCCCCAGTCCCGCTTGCGTTGCCCAGTTATTGACAGTGCTGAGAGTGCTGGTCATTATACTGCTGACAGTGTGCAGACACTTTCCCGTTATTAAGATGGCGATGTCATCCGCATACGCTGTTATCTTGGGAGCTTTGTTTTCAAACTGTTTTAGTAAGTTGTTTACCACTAGTGTCCATAAGAGTGGAGATAGCACTCCGCCTTGCGGAGTACCTCTACAGACTTCCTTGGTCACACTGGCATCATTCCATTCTGCTTTTATCTTTCTAGACATCAAGAGGTTTTTCACCCACCTTTGTATGACAGGCTCAACACCCATTGACTAAATACTTCGCAGTATGGATTCCGTAGACACATTATTGAATGCTCCCGAAATGTCCAGGAATGCTCCCAGAGCATATTCCTTGTATTCTAGAGCTGTTTCAATGTTATATACCAGTGAATGGAGTGCAGTCTCCACGGATCTGCCTTTTGTATACGCATGTTGCGATTTGGACAAGCTGCCAGGAGGCGCTGTGTCCCTTATATGTGCATCTAGTATTTTCTCCAGCGCCTTCAGAAGAAAGAGGTAAGACTTATGGGCCTGAACTCTTTCGAGTAGGTTGGATTGTTTTTACCTGCCTTCGGTATGAAAACCACCCTAGCCTCTCTCCATGAGTGCGGTATATAACCAAACCTTAGACATCCTCTGAATATAACTCGCAACCACGGCACGACCAGCTGCATTGCGTTCTTTAGCATGGCTGGAAAGATTTCATCTGTACCGGGAGATTTGTAAGAGTCGAAGGATTGCCCATTCTATTTTATCCTCCGTAATTTTACACTCGGACAGGATAACAGCAGTATTTCCTTTGTGTGGAGTGTTAACCGGGTTCTTGCATCCCGGAAAGTGTACGCTGACTAGAACCTCTAAGGAGTCCCTGCAATTCTCCGTCCACTCTCCGTTGTTTCTGCGAATCAGGCCTGGCGAGGGGGGGCTTTTAGATAACAGTTTTCTAAGTCTTGCCACCTCATTTGTTCTTTCAAAGCTGCTACAAAAGTTTTTCCAGGACTGTCGTTTGCTCCTGCGCATTAACTTTTTGTAGTCTCTTAACAGATCCTTGTATTCATTCCAACATTCCTCGCTCTCTGCTAGCTTGGCCAAGTTGAAGATTTTCCTTACACTGCGTCTACACGATTCGAGCTCCTTGTTCCACCAAGAAGGTCTCGTTTTGCGTTTGGGCCGCAGCATAGGACAAGCGGAATAATAAGCCTTAGTAAGAGTGCTACAGAAGAGATGCACACCCTCCTCTAACACTTGTGGAGAGTTGAACACGCACGGTCTAAGTCTTTTACCAAACAGTATTTGTCGGTAACGTACCCAGTTTGTAATTCTGGGATTTCTGAGTTTTTCGAGGTTGGTCCTATATACGTAGGTTCCTCCCCTCGGTTTGCTATCACTAGACTTCTTATTAATATAAAGTTTAATAGGGACTCACCTCTTGCATTAATGTCTCGGCTTCCCCAAATCGTGTGGTGCGCGTTAGCGTCAGCCCCAACCACCAGCGACTGTTTCCTTCTGCTGGATGTAGCCACCAGCCTCTGGAGTTCTGCAGTCGGTGCCTCGTCGTCATGTGGCAGGTAACAGGGTGCAAGGAGTATGAGCTCATCCCTGCAATCCTTTACCGCCACCACCGTCAGGTCATCTGTGGAGAGATTTAGGTTAACATGGGAACACAGCTTTTTGCTTACCAGGACCGCCGTTCTTACCTTGTTAGTGACGCTCGGGGTATATGTTGTGTAGTTAGGTGACTTTAGTCCGGCGACCACGTTACAAGATGCTATCCATGGTTCCTGGAATAAAGCCACGTCGTAGCCGCCCTTCTCTAGGTTGAGAAGGAGTTCAGCTGATGCGATCTTACTTTTGTGGAGGTTCACCTGAAGTACCGTCAGCTCCTGGTTCATTAACCTTAGAGTACTGATCAGGTGACCCCTCCACCTCCTGCAAGACTAATGAAGTCGCCATTATCTCTTCAGATCTTTTTCGACTTCACCCGTCTCCAGTGTGTTTACATTGCCATCCGCAGGGTGGCGCTTTTTGAGGCGAAGGAATGCGCTTCCAACTCCCCACGCCATCTTCCCGAATCTGGCATATAAGATGTCTTCAGCCGCCTTATTGATTTGGATTATGTAGCTCTGGCCTCCATCTGCGTTTGCAGTTTTAGCCACGCTCAGTACTCTCCAATCACTGGTCGGCAAGTCCGGGTTTTGTCGTTGTAGCAGTCGAAGTGCATGTTCCGGGTCAACCACGGGAGGTATCACCACCTTCGCTTTGGGGACCGACGGAATGCTGCTCCGATCCACAACCTCGAGTTTCGCGTCCTTCTGTCGTCCGTTCGCTTGACTTTTGGCTTCTCAGCCTCGTCTTTTGTTTTCCTTTTCTTTGTTGGCGCTTTCGGTTCGCTCTCTGTCGACCGTTGCCTCTTTTCAGCGATATGCTCTCGATACGGTTAGCAAATGCTGAGTTCGAGGCACTGCACCAACTGCGTGAGGCAAAGTGCGCTCGGCCGCTTTTCAACTCCTCTCTGGCCCAAGCCAACCGTTTCATATCCTCTTCACTCAGGTTGGACTTGCCTTCGAGTCGTTTACAAATGCCGACCGCCGCCTTGTACCTCGATTTGGCTTTCAACCCTCCCTTGCTGGGCTTCTTCCGGCGCCCTCTCTTGTTGCCAGAGTTGTAACCATCGGTCGAATCCTGCGGAGAGCGAAGAAGCTCTTCTTCTTTGTCCGTATTTATGCTCACAGCGCTTTCTGGGTCCGAATCTTCATGGATTGCGGAACCCGCGCGCTGCAGAGCTGGTCTGGCAGTATCATTACAACCACCGCAACCTGCTCCCGTTGCAGTGGAGGTGTGGCCGCTGGCGACACAGCTTGAAAACTCGCTGTGCCCGCCGGTGGTTGCAGCCTCGTCTCCCACCGACGTTTGGCTTGATATCCCAGCCCGCTGTTCATCCTTTTTGTCCTCCATATTGAGTTTTTGTATTCGGGGGTCTCTACCCCTAGCGTTTTATACCTACCACCATGTACCTCACTGGCAATGGCTGATGTACTCATGCCTCCACCGCCCTATGAGGATGCATATAGAGCATTCCAACATATGATGATGGATTTGGAGTACATCAACCTTAGCTAGTTGGCGCCTGCCTGCACTGCCGTGACTTAGCTTGTCATAGACAGCTTGAGACCCCAGCAGTGCAGGCAGCGCCACCCATTGCACAGTCGACACCCGCGCGGAGGATATAGCCAAGAGGAATTTTTGTCGACCTTGGCAGACTAATAATCGACCGACAAATATACCAATGATGCAAAATGAAACTGCAAATACTTGCGTAATTAAGGAAAGTTAATGTTTCGACCATCATAAACCATTTTCATTATATTAATTTATTGGGCGTACAATAACGATTTTATGAAATTGATAGCTTAAAAGACCGATCTCATAATTGAAATTAATTTCTTAAATAAAATCGGAGCCACAATAGATAGACCAAATAGGAAATTAATTTATGGAAATAATTAAATAGAGAAAATACATTTTCTCAATGATTTAATTTTATTTAGGAGAATCTAAATATTTCTCCACAATAGACCTCGAGTCCGGATTTCACCAAATATTAATGAAGAAAATGATATTGAAAATAAAAATGCATTTTCAGTGAATAATGGATATTTGAATATGTTTCCGTCTACCGTCCTCATTTATTCCTTCTTTCCTCCAGACAGCAATGTACAATATTCTACATGAATGCATTGGAAAGTTTTGTCACGTCTATATTGACGATATTATAGAAAAGTCAATGTTTATAGCAGCCGAGGTTGAATTTTTAGGATACTTTGTATCCCAGAAAGTAATAAAAACGGATCCCAAAAAAGTTGAAACGTTAAATAAATATCCAAATCCCAAGACGCTACGGCAACTTAAAGGATTTTTAGGGATAATGGGATATTACAGGAAATTTATTGAAAACTACGCAAAAATTGCTAAACCATTAACCAAGCATTTTAAGGGAGAAAATGGAAAATATCACAACATATGTCAAAGAAAACGGCTATTAACCTTTATCAGGAAGGAATAGCTGCTTGTGAAACTTTGAAGAAATCATTACAAGAACAAATTGAACTTGTGAAACCAGATTTTGAAAAAAAAAAATTCTAAGCACTAATTCGTCTAATGTAGCTGTAAGTGCAGGTTTTTACCAAGAAGGAAGACCAATTACAAGTAACGTTTTTAATGTTATTTGTATTTATTTTATTAAACATTCGTTTTTAAATATAAAAATTACACTTATATATTAATGTAATATATTAAATGATATGAACGATATAAATGAACTGCGACAATGAAAGACTTTTCACGATGGATGATGAAATAGAAGTGTAATGTATCACGCGATTGATCAAACGGTGCCGCTTATTGTACGGGACCGGTGACTGGTAAAGATGCTTTGTAAAATAACATGTTGGCAATGATGTTGCGATGCTTTTGCTGAATAAAGGCAAAAGTCTCCAACGCGACATTAGGATATGTCACTCCTCCCATCTGAAAATAATGCAATGTCCTCATTGCAATTTTTCTTTGTTTACAAGTTAAAGTTCTTAAGTAGAATTCTTACAATATTTTTTAAAAGATATTTTTAGCATATAAAAATGAATAAGTAAAAAGGAATGATAATATTGATAAGATACAATTTTCAATTCTTAGATTTAGTTTTAGTTGGATTTCTTTTTTCTATTAAATTGGTTTTTATTACATTTTGACTTTTAAATTTTACAATATGATGTTCGCCATCTTCTTCAGTTTTAATAAGACTACCTTTTTGGTAAGGATTACTAAGTTTGTCTAATCTCTTCCTCGAAACTTCTGCGTTTACCAAGTTTGTGTCAATATCTTTTTCTTGACGGTTTTTATTTACATTATTTATTCTCCGTTCTTTAATAATTTGAGGATCATGTTTTGGTGACTTTTTATTAAAAAATATTGTGTATGGAACTTCATTGGTAGTAGAGTGAACAATTATATGGTTATAAGTGAAAAGAGTTTGTTCAATTTCTAAATATTTTAGCTCTTTATCATCTGAAGTGTTGATTATTCTAAGTTTTTCATTTAAAGTTTTATGTAGTCTTTCAATGTCAGCAATACCAGTTTTACCGGTGGTTACTTCTACTTTTATATTTAATGAATTACACCATTGTTTAATGTTTATATTATTTAAACCTTGGTCTTGGTCGATTTTTAAAATTTTTGGAGGACCCATACAATTACAAATTTTTAGCAATGCTTTTTTGGATTCCAGCCAGTTCAATGCTTTAACTTTTTCTATCATAGCAAATTTAGAATATAAATCGATACATGTTAAATAATATTCATTATTCCATTTCCAAAAATCTACAACATATTTTTCTCTTATTTTGTAAATTGACGGTGTAATTTTGAATGGCATTTTGTTAGAAATATGATCATTCTTACAATGATAACACAGTTCACATTCATTTATTATTTTGGTGATTTCCTTAAGATAATTGGGGTAATAATACTGTAATTTAAACCATTTTGCAACCTTCTCTATACCTTGATGAAGTCCACTTAAATGGATTTCAAGTACTTTACTTTTAAAATTTGCAAAATCTGTAATGTTTTCTAATTCCTTTGTACACCGATAAATCTTATTGCGACTTGTTGTTATTAGTGTCTTATAAACGTTTTGAAATTGTATAAAATCAGTATCATTGGGCATAAAAATTGTTATATTACTTTTTAACAAATGAGTTTTAATTATATATTTAATAAAATCTGTAGTTAATTCTTTGTATGTAATTACAATTAGGTTATTAGAAAAAACTTTCGTAATTGTAGTTGAGTCTTTACAATCTCTTATTAATTTAATTTGATTTTTGAATACATTTAATGGTCGCTCTGTTATCTTAATAAAACTTTCGGAATCTTCATCGGCAGAATGAACAGTATCTACGTTAGATTCAGATTCTTCATTAAAAAAGCATTCCGTAATTTTAATACGAGAAAGAGCGTCTGCTACACGATTTTCTTTACCTGATATGTATTTTACGTCAAAGTCATACTCATTAAGTCGAATCTTCCATCTTTGTAATTTGGAGTTTGGTTCCCTTAAGTTGTGGAGCCATTGCAATGGTCTATGATCACTATTTATTAAAAATTTCCTGCCGTATAAATATGGTCTAAAATATTTAGTAGCCCAAACCATGGCTAAAAGTTCTTTCTCAGTAGTTGAGTAGTGCAGTTTATGTTCATTGAGTGTGCGACTAGCAAAACAAATTGGATGTCCCTGTTGGCTTAACACTGCCCCTAATGCCACATTTGACGCATCAGTCGTCAATGTAAATATTTTCTCATAATTTGGATATGCCAGAATTGGATCATTAGTAATTAAAATTTTTATAGTGTTTATAGCTTCTACGAATTTCTCATCTGAGCTATTTATTTTATTGTCCTTTTTGAGACAGTTAGTCTCAGTCTTAGGTTTAGTTATTTCAGAAAAGTTTTGGATAAATTTACGATAAAATCCCGCCAAACCAAGAAATTGTTTTATTTCTTTTTCCGTTTTAGGAATGGGATAATTTAAAATTGCTTTGATTTTATTAGGGTTAGGCTTAATACCTTCTGGCGTTATGATATGACCAAGAAATTCGGTTTCTCTTTTGAAAAACTCGCTTTTATCCATCTGAATTTTCAAGTTTGCTTCGTTTAATTTACGAAAAACTCTGTCTAGAGATCCTATGTGTTCCTGTAATGATGTACTGAATACTACAATGTCGTCTAAGTAAACCATACAATCTTTCCCTATTAAACCATTTAGAACCGTATTCATCAGTCTCTGGAAGGTGGCTGGTGCATTTTTAAGCCCAAATGGCATTCTTAAAAATTCAAAATGTCCGCTCTGAGTAGAGAAAGCTGTTTTTTTTCTATCTGCCGGATCCATTTATATTTGATGGAACCCTTGCGCTAAGTCTATTGTTGAAAAATACATACACCTACCTAGTTTTTCGAGAATTTCATCCATGTTAGGAATGGGATACCTATCATCACTAGTAATACTTTTGAGCTTGCGAAAATCGACAACAATCCTCCACTTCTTTTTACCTAAAGCATCTGACTTCTTTGGTACCACCCAAATCGGTGCTGAATATGGGGAATCACTATGCGAAATGATTTGATTTTCAAGCATTTCTTTTATTTGTTTGTTTACTTCTGATTTATGAATCAGGATATCTATACGACTTTACATATATTGGATCTTCATGAACCGTTTTGATTCTATGTTTTATTTTATGAGTAAAGGTGAGTTTGTCCCCTTCTTTATAAAATATATTTTCGAATTTATTTAAAAGTTTTTTTAATTCATTTAACTCTTCTGAATTTAAATGTTCAAGTCTCAATTTACTATCTTTAGTGTTATGATTTTCGTTCATATTTAATTCTTGAAGGCAATTATCAAAATTTTCAGAATTTGATTTATTCTTGAAAAAGTTATACCGAACACCGTTCATGTGCATCATATTTTTTTCCAGATCAACGTTAGCTTTAAGTAGCTTAAGTATATTACAACCAAGTAAACCATCGTAGTTATTTGAAAAATTATAAACGAAAAATTTCAGCTTTTTCTTATGTTCATCGCTAAACAATTCTTGGGTTTCATTTAGACAAATTTTTCCTATCGCTGTTGTTAATGTTATTGGCTGAACATAAATAATCTTTTCGTTGAATATTCCAGGCCTTATTAAACTAATTGATGAACCTGTGTCGACTAAAAATTAATAATATTTTTTACTAAATTTCAGTTCAATTGTAGGGAGTTTTCCGAGGCTGTTAAGTGAAAATTTAACTCATCTTGTTACATTGGTACAGGATAGCCAAAGCGTCTTAGTCGAGATTGGTTTGACCCATGAATCTTATCTTGTTTTAAATTATTTAAGTTTCTATTAGTATAAATGTTTGCAGAATTGAAAGGTGTATGCCTAACTTGTGGGAAATTATTGTTTTGTAAAGTATGTTGTTGATTGCTATGTTCATTGAAAAATGGTTTATTTGTATAATAATTATTTTGATTGGAAAATGGATAATTTTTTGATAAAGTGTTGTAATTGGAACGAACCGGAAATTGATTCGTATTGGTTGCAAAATATTCTATATTACTATTATTATTGTTATTCATATAATTAGGTAGTTTTGAATTTGTGTTAGTTCTTTGGATTGTTTTTTGTTTAGAGAATTGTTTATTATTTTCATAAACATCGTTTCCTTTTAATATTTTGATTGCTGACTTAAGGTCAGTAGCAAGATTTGCGTTTATTAGCGCAGTTAAATAGTTTGGCAATTCTCTTTTTAATGTTTTCAAACTTATCTGATCTAATTCATTATACAAAAATATTTTAGTTGAGCAACTTTCATTTTTTAGTTTGATAACATCTTTTACTTTACAAACTTCTAAATTAATCTCTTCGCATAGTAGCTTAACATCATTTTTAAATTTAATATTGCTTATTTCTAGGATTAGTGTTGAAACTGCCGTGTGTTCTCCGAATTCATCTATAAGTAGTTGCCTCAGCGTCATCCAATCTGGTGGTTGCTCTCGTCTAACCACGTCTAATGCAGCGCCTCTGAGTATTTTTATAACACAGTGTAGATAGAATACTTTCGTCTCTTCCGATATAACAGGAGACTGTGGCATGATCGCATCGACACCTTGAATAAAGAGTGCCAAGTAATTTCGATCACCATCAAACGGTTGAATGAGTTTGATGTTTTGTATCGCCATTTCCCTGGTTTCTCGTTCCATTTTGTTGTTTACCTCTTTAATTTTAATGGATTCCAAAATTTGGCTTAGTTCGTTTACTTCTTCTTCCATAAACTGTCTGCTTTGTTTTTATTCACCTTCGTTTTTAATGTAACTTTTGGATTTTTGATTTTGTTTCAACAAGTAGGTATTTTACTTTACGCACTTAAGACAATCTTCATTCGTTTTCTTTTCAACTTTTTCGTTATTAGGGATTGTGGAGTAGAGTTTTGTTGAATAATTTATCGTATATTATTTATTTATGTTTTATTTTATTTTATTTTATTTTATTTTATTTTATTTTATTTTATTTTATTTTATTTTATTTTATTTTATTTTATTTTATTTTATTTTATTTTATTTTATTTTATTTTATTTTATTTTATTTTATTTTATTTTATTTTATTTTATTTTATTTTATTTTATTTTATTTTATCTTATTTTTTCTTATTTTTAACGTATTGTTATATTTTTGTTTCACTGTTCCATCGTAACTTTGTTCGTTTTGTTTGTTACGATAATTTTTCTTTTTCTTCACTTCGACGTTCCATTTTTACGTTCTTGTTGTTAAACTGTTCGTTTTGTTCTTTACGATATTTTTATTTTTCTTCACTTTTCAAGTTTCTCATTTACGTTATTTATACACTCTTTCACTTCGACGTTCCACTTTTACGTTCTTGTTGTTAAACTGTTCGTTTTGTTCTTTACGATAATTTTTATTTTTCTTCACTTTTCAAGTTTCTTTTTTTTACGTTATTTATGCACGCTTTCACTTCGATGTTCTACTTTTACGTTCTTGTTGCTAAACTATTCGTTTTTTTCTTTACGATAATTTTTCTATTTCTGCATCTTCACGTTCCACTTTTACGTTATTAACTACGTTCTTTAAACATCTTCACGTTCCACTTTTACGTTATTAACTTCGTTCTTCAAACACTATCGATGTTGAATTTTTTTTTTTTATTTTTTGTTTTTTCAATTTATGGTTTTATGATGCTGTGTGTTTCAATACTTCTTCGTTTTGAGACACGTGGAAAGGAGTCCCCGTACTTTTCTTCAGCCTTGCGAATTGCCAAAGAACACTCATAAAAATCTTGCGTGCAAGTAAATCACGTATTGCTTTGAATATATAATATTCAAAGTTTTTTGTGTTTTGCACGTTAAAAAATAAGATTTTTTTATGAAAATTACCGAGAGCAGAAATTTTTACACTTTCTATTCTCGCCCGAGTTAAAAATTACCGACAGCAGAAATTTGTACACTTTCTATTCTCGCCCGAGTTAAAAAATTACCGAGATCAGAAATTTTTGCACTTTCTATTCTCGCCCGAGTTAAAAAATTACCGAGATCAGAAATTTTTGCACTTTCTATTCTCGCCCGAATTAAAAATTATCGAGAGCAGAAATTTGTACACTTTCTATTCTCGCCCGAGTTAAACCGACTGCGCCATTTTTTTATTAATGTAATATATTAAATGATATGAACGATATAAATGAACTGCGACAATGAAAGACTTTTCTCGATGGATGATGAAATAGAAGTGTAATGTATCACGCGATTGATCAAACGGTGCCGCTTATTGTACGGGACCACTGACTGGTAAAGATGCTGAGTAAAATAACATGTTGGCAATGGTGTTGCGATGCTTTTGCTGAATAAAGGCAAAAGTCTCCAACGCGACATTAGGATATGTCATTTACAATCATTTCAAAAAAACTAAATTCTAATGAACATAATTGTACAATAATGGAAAAGAATTATTCGCCATAGTACGGGCATTAAAAACGTTACGATATTATCTTTATGCAATAAAGGACTTGGAAATCCATACGGATTGGCTTTCGCAATGTCTGAAAAAAATCATGCATACGTAACAAGTAAGGAAGGGCTAAGTTCAGGTGTAACCGAACGTTTTATGCTCTCGCAAATTATTTATTTAACTTTTTATTTAAAATACACAATTTGACCCACATGCGTCATATATATTGTAAAGTCCATTGAAATTTGGAAACCATAATAATAGGTTAGATGCACCGAGGTCCTCATGGTCGATATATGAGGCCTTGAAAACCTATGGTCCGATTTCGGCGATTTTTAGAATGTGCCTGCCATACTATAAACGTAATATTTGTGCAAAGTTCCGTACCGATATATTCACTAGTGCTTACTTTATATATTGTAAAGTAAACGAATCAGATCGTCTTCAAAGTTTTGGTATATAGAAAGTAGGCGTGGTTGTGAAACGATTTCGTCCATTTTCACAACATATCATTGGGATATAAGGAAACTATTACAAACCAAGTCATTGAAATCGGTAGAGTAGTTCCTGAGATATGGTTTTTGACCCATTTTTGATGCGACGCCCATTTTCCATATTGTAAAAAAATCTGAGTGCAGCTTCCATATGCCAATTCTTATGTGAAATTTAGTGTTTCTGACGTTTTTCGTTACTGAGTTAACTCACTTTTAGTAATTTTCGACCTAACCTTTGTATGGGAGGTGGGCGTGGTTATTACCCAATTACAAAAAACCTATTTGGGGGCGGGGTCACGCCCACTTTCCCAAAAAAATTACATCCAAATATGCCCCTACCTAGTGCGATCCTTTGTTAAACATTTTACATTTAAAACTTTATTTATGGCTTAGTTATGACACTTTATGTGCTTTCGGTTTTCGCCATTTTGTTGGCGTGGTAGTGGTCCGATTTACCCATTTTCGAAAGGAACCCTCTCACGGTCCCAAGGAACATGTGTTATCCGTTGCCCGGACAGACGGACAGACAGACATTCGGATTTCAACTCGTCTCGTCATCCTGATCATTTTCATAACCCTATATCTAACTTTTTTAGTTTTATGACTTACAAACAACCATTATGTGAACAAAACTATAATACTCTCTTAGCAACGTTTGTCCGCAGGGTGGCGCTTTTTGAGGCGAAGGAATACAACTCCCCACACCATCTTCCCGAATCTGGCATATAAGATGTCGTCAACCGCCTTATTGATTTGGAGTATGTAGCTCTGGCCTCCATCTGCGTTTGCAGTTTTAGCTACGCTCAGTACTCTCCTATCACTGGTCGGCACGTCCGGGTTTTGTCGTTGTAGCAGTCGAAGTGCATGTTCCGGGTCTACCACGCGAGGTATCACCACCTTCGCTTTGGGAACCGACGGAATGCTGCTCCGATCCACAACCTCGAGTTTCGCGTCCTTCCACAGGTTTGGAAGCGTTCTCACTGCTTCCTTCACCCATGTCAGCGACGGGTCGTCCTTACATTTAAGGATTTTGACGCCACCAAGCCACCCCGCTCCATCAAACGTTGGCATTGGTGCGCTTTGATCGAGAGCGCTTCTAGTAGCTTAATTTTGACTACTTTCCACCGCTCCTGCGACATCTGTCCCAGCGGGTTACTGCGGTCAATGAGAGCCACGATCAAGTGTCGCTGTGCCACCTCATTAGCTGCCGCCGTTGCTCTGGACGTTGTCGGCTTGTCGTCCGCTCGCTTCACTTTTGGCTTCTCTGCCCCGTCCTTTGTCTTCCTTTTCTTTGTTGGCGCTTTCGGTTCGCTCTCTGTCGACCGTTGCCTCTTCTCAGCGATATGCTCCTCGATACGGTTAGCAAATGCTGAGTTCGAGGCACTGCTCCAACTACGAGAGTCAAAGTGCCCTCGGCCGCTTTTCAACTCCTCTCTGGCCCAAGCCAACCGTTTCATCTCCTCTTCACTCAGGTTGGACTTGCCTTCGAGTCGGTTACAAATGCCGACCGCCGCCTTGTATCTTTATTTGGCTTTCAACCCCTCCTTGCTGGGCTTCTTCCGGGGCCCTCTCTTGTTGCCAGAGTTGGAACCCTCGGTCGAATCCTGTGGAGACCGAAGAAGCTCTTCTTCTTTGTCAGTATTTATGCTCACAGCGCTTTCTGGGTCCGAATCTTCATGAATTGCGGAACGCGCGCGCTGCAAAGCTGGTCTGGCAGTAGCATTACAACCACCGCAACCTGCTCCCGTTGCAGTGGAGGTGTGGCCGCTGGCGACACAGCTTGAAAAGTCGCTGTGCCCGCCGGTGGTAGCAGCCTCGTCTCCCACCGACGTTTGGGCTGATATCCCAGCCCGCTGTTCTTCCTGTTTGACCTCCATATTGAGTTTTTGCATTCGGGGGTCTCTACCCCTAGCGTTTTATACCTACCGCCAGGTACCTCACTGGCAATGGCTGATGTACTCACGCCTCCACCGCCTTATGAGGATACATATAAAGCATTCCAACATATGATGATTGATGTGGAGTACATCAGCCTTAGCTAGATGGCGCCTGCCTGCACTGCCGTGACTTAGCTTGTCATAGACAGCTTGAGACCCCAGCAGTGCAGGCAGCGTCACCCATTGCACAGTCGACACCCGCGCGGAGGATATAGCCAAGAGGAATTTTTGTCGACCTGTTATCTTCATAAAATTACATCAATAAATTGCGAGAGTATGAAATGTTCGGTTGCACCCGAACTTAGCCTTTTCTTACTTGTTTTGATTAATTTTGGTTAATTTTTCTTTTTCGTATTTTTCAAGATGATCAGTTCAAATTTGAGATAATATATCAGATTTTTCAATTTCACAATGAAAAAATACTTATCTTTATAAGCTAATTCATTATAATCTTCCTCCTCTTTAGATAAAAAACCTTGTTATTACAGAATTATTTGTAATTAATTGTCTATTAATTATCTATTATGCAGTTTCAATTTTGTAAAATATTATTACCTATAGCCTATCAAAGTTTTCTTTAAACGCGTATTCTAAAAATTCAATTCAAAAAATCACAATTATAATCTTTAATATTAAATTCACGAAATATAGGAAATTTACAAAGTTTCGTTATTATTATTTTTCTACCTAATGCTTTTGCAACTATGTTAACATTTTGCTTCAAATTCGGGGACACATACCAGGGTTAATTATACGGATTTCAGCCCCAGTATCGATTATAAATTTTAATTTTTTTTATAGGATTATTAATTATTATATACGGAAGTTTTGCTCGCCTGCTATTGGAAAATTTATGTTCGAATTTCCATTGGTTCATCTTGTTGATTAATGTTACTCATATAAGGTTTATTTTGAAGTCTTACAATAGGCTGTCTAAATTGATACAAATTTGTATTATTATTCGAATTTGGATTATTTCTTTTTGTAGTTTGTCCGCCTCGTTTGACTAGTAAAATTTGAATTGCCTAGGTTATCATTATATTGATTATAATTTGCATTAACATAATGTTTGTTTTGATATGGCACATTTTGTTGGGTTTCAAAATGATGATTAGATTTATTACAATTATTGTTAAAATTTAACGGTTTCCTTTGAAATTAATTAATTTGGTTACTATAATTATTGCTAAAGTTAGTTCTAACATTTGTATTCAAATGGCCTCTTTTTGCTGGTCCAAACTTGTGTAATTTTGATGCTTAGCATCTAATATAATTTGAAATACATCTTCTAATGTTTTAGGATCTCTAGCGAATATCCATAGTACGTGTTAGTTCAGGAAGATAATCTCTGAAAGTTTTAAGTGAGATTCTGTTCACTTCTTCAGTCGTATAAGTATTGTCACCGTGAGTTAATTTTCTATTATGTATTCTATTTGGATGGAGTCATATTGTAGAAGTTCACGTAAGTGAGGAAAGTTTCTGACTGTCATTCACTTGGGAGTGGCCAGGAACGATTCTTTTACATGTGGCTCAAGCAGCTCACGACTTCCGGTCTTAGACCAAGTATCCTCTGGGTAGCCAACAGACACCCGTTTGGAGGTGAGCTAAAGTGAGAAGGCGAAACCCGCTTATGCGGTTGTGCGTAGGGTTTGGGACTCACCACATAAAAACACCCCCCAATGAAAAGGAGCAACAGCCTCGGATGAGAGACACCAATTTTGATAACGACCACTGCAAACGTTTAAAGGACTACGAATTAAGGGCATGCACCTGGAATGTCCGGACCCTTAATTGGGAAGGTGCCTCTGCCCAGCTGGTTGATGTCCTCGTAAGAGTAAAGGCTTACATCACCGCAATCCAAGAAATGCGATGGACGGGACATGGACGGAAGAAGGTGGGTCCTTGTAACATCTACTACAGCGGCCATATAAAGGAGCGCAAATTCGGTGTGGGATTCGTGGAGGGAGAGAGACTCCGTCGTCGAGTCCTGGCATTCACTCCGGTGGATGAACGTCTAGCCACAATCCGCATCAAAGCGAGGTTCTTCAACATATCACTGATTTGAGCCCACGCCCCGACGGAAGAGAAGGACGAAGTGATCAAAGATACCTTCTATGAGCGCCTAGAACGTACCTATGAGCGCTGCCCCCGCCACGATGTCAAAATCGTGCTTGGCGATTTCGACGCTAGGGTGGGTAAAGAAGGTGTCTTTGGCACAACAGTCGGAAAATTCAGCCTCCATGACGAAACATCACCAAACGGTCTGAAGCTGATCGACTTCGCCGGGGCCCGATATATGGTCGCCTGTAGTACCAGATTCCAGCATAAGAAAATACATCAAGCTACTAGGCTGCCCCCTGATCGAATCACTCGCAACCAGATCGATCATGTTGTGATAGATGGACGACATGTCTCCAGTGTTTTTGATGTGAGTACGCTTCGTGGTCCCAACATCGACTCGGACCACTATCTTGTAGCAGCTAAGATACGCACCCGCCTCTGTGTAGAAAAGCGCACACATCAACAAACACAAGGAAGGTTCGACATCGAGAAGCTGCAATCACAACCGACAGCCGAACGATTTTCTACTCGACTTGCACTCCTGCTCTCTGAGAGCACTCATCAGCATCTCGGTATAAGGGAGCTGTGGGACGGCATATCAAACTCCTTACGTACAGCTGCAACCGAAACCATTGGTTTTCGGAAAAGCCAAAAAAACAGCTGGTATGACGAGGATTGTCGTCTCGCAGTGGAGAGAAAACAGACTGCCTACCTCGCAATGTTGCGATCGACCGCAACATGAGCGGGATGGGAAAGATACCGAGAGCTGAAGAGGGAAGCGAGACGCATTTGCAGACAAAAAAAGAAAGAGGCCGAAATGCGTGAGTATGAAGAGCTTGACAAGCTGGCCGACAGGGGTAATGCTCGAAAATTTTACGAAAAGATCCGGCGACTAACTGAAGGTTTCAAGACCGGAGCGCACTCATGTAGGACCCCCAGAGGTGATCTAGTTATTGATGACCAGAGTATACTGAGTTTGTGGAGGGAACACTTCTCCAGCCTGCTGAATGGCAGTGAAAGTACAACACCAGGAGATGGCGAACCCGATTCCCCAATCGACGACGATGGAGCAGATGTTCCATTGCCCGACCGTGAAGAAATTCGAATAGCAATTACCCGCTTGAAGAACAATAAGGCGGCGGGTGCCGATGGATTACCGGCCGAGCTATTCAAATACGGCGGCGAAGAGCTGATAAGGTGCTTGCATCAGCTTCTTTGCAGAATATAGTCGGAAGAAAGCATGCCTGACGATTGGAATCTCAGTGTACTCTGCCCAATACACAAAAAGGGAGACCCCACAATTTGCGCCAATTACCGTGGGATAAGCCTCCTCAACATCGCATATAAGGTTCTGTCGAGCGTATTGTGTGAAAGACTAAAGCCCACCGTCAACAAACTGATTGGACTTTATCAGTGTGGCTTTAGACCTGGAAAATCAACAACAGACCAGATATTCACCATGCGCCAAATTTTGGAGAAGACCCGTGAAAATAGGATCGACACATACCATCTCTTTGTCGACTTTAAAGCTGCTTTCGACAGCACGAAAAGGAGCTGCCTTTATGCCGCGA
Organism: Zeugodacus cucurbitae; assembly: GCF_028554725.1. Taxonomy (NCBI): domain Eukaryota; kingdom Metazoa; phylum Arthropoda; class Insecta; order Diptera; family Tephritidae; genus Zeugodacus; species Zeugodacus cucurbitae. Next base: position 36,994,838 of record NC_071668.1, read on the forward strand.
TGTCTGAATTTGGTATCCCCGCAAAACTAATACGGCTGTGTAAGCTGACGTTGAGCAACACCAAAAGCTCCGTCAGGATCGGGAAGGACCTCTCCGAGCCGTTCGATACCAGACGATGTTTCAGACAAGGTGACTCACTCTCGTGTGATTTCTTTAACCTGATGCTGGAGAAAATAATACGAGCTGCAGAGCTAAATCGAGAAGGTACAATCTTCTATAAGAGAGTACAGCTACTGGCGTACGCCGATGATATCGATATCATCGGAAACAACACCCGCGCCATTAGTTCTGCTTTTTCCAGACTGGATAAGGAAGCGAAGCGTATGGGTCTGGTGGTGTACGAGGACAAGACGAAATATCTCCTGTCGTCAAACCAACAGTCAGCGCCTTCGCGTCTTGGCTCCCACGTCACTGTTGACAGTCATAACTTTGAAGTTGTAGATAATTTCGTCTACCTGGGAACCAGCATTAACACCAATAACAATGCCAGCCTGGAAATCCAACGCAGAATCACTCTTGCCAACAGGTGCTACTATGGACTAAGTAGGCAATTGAAAAGTAAAGTCCTCTCTCAACGAACAAAAACCAACTCTACAAGTCTCTCATCATTCCCGTCCTACTTTACGGAGCAGAAGCGTGGACGATGTCAACATCCGATGAGACGGCACTAGGAGTTTTCGAGAGAAAGGTTTTGTCATAGATATAGTCCAGCGAATAAAAAAACAGCGGCTACGCTGGCTAGGTCATGTTGTCCGAATGGATGAAAGTGCTCCAGCTCTGAAAGTATTCGATGCAGTACCCGCTGGTGGAAGCCGAGGAAGCAACAAAGTTGCTACGAGAGTATTATAGTTTTGTCCACATAACGGTTGGTTGTAAGTCCTAAAACTAAACGAGTTAGATATAGGGTTATATATATCGAAATGATCAGGGTGACGAGAAAAGTTCTAATCCGGATGTCTGTCTGTCCGTCCGTCCGTGCAAGCTGTAACTTGAGTAAAAATTGAGATATCTTGATGAAACTTGGAAGACGTATTTCTTGGCACCATAAGAAGGTTAAGTTCGAAAATGGGCGTGATCGGACCACTGCCACGCCCACAAAATGTCGAAAACCGAAAACACTTAAAGTGCCATAACTTAGCTATAATTAAAGCTATGGAACTAAAATTTGGTATGAAGGATAGCACTATGAAGGGGCATATGTGGATGTAATTTTTTAACTACTAACTAAAGTTATATCAAGGAAACTTTCTAGAGTCGTTTCTTTTAGGCACTAACCAGAACTTTGAAGACGATTTGAATCGTTTACATAACAATATATAAAGTGACTACTAGTGAAGATATCGGTGCAGAACTTTGCACAAATACTATGTTAATAGTGTGGCAGCCCCATTCTAAAAATCGCCGAAATCGGACCATAGGTTTTCAAGGCCCCATATATTGTACATGAGGACCTCGGTGCTTCTAACATAATATTATGGTGTCCAACTTTCAATGGATTTTATACAATATACATGACGAATATGTGGGTCAAATTGTGTATTATATAATATTAATAAAGTTAAATAAATAAATTCCGGTTACACCCGAACTAAGCCCTTCCTTACTTGTTATTGTTGCGTCTCTCCTGAGAATATTAACGTAGACAAATGAGCATACGAAGTTTTATGTTTTCGCTATTGCACTGTTTGATAGTTAATGCTCATTTCATATTTTGTTGCAATTGTTATTTGTATTTTGAGAAGTTTTGTCGCTGTGTCTTATTTTTCACTTCACCGTCTAAAACGTCTCATAGGTACCGTTTCAAAGAGACTTTTTCTAGTTCGTGTTTAAACAAGAGAGTTTTTGTTCGTTTTATTTTATTGTTTTTTTCACTCATGAACACCTTTCACCTTCACAGAGGTCGCAAAGTCAAAACATATATACATATATATATATTTAATTTGCTTTTAACTGCGGTCGCTTCACCTTCATAGAGGGCACAGGACTTTAGTGTTTTTGCACGCACAATGTCCTTGATAGAGGTCACAATGATATTTCGAACATGTATGGGTTATTGAAATATTTGGAATTTTAGGGACTCAACATTACTTTATACGTTCACTAAAACAACCGTAAACCTTTTAATATTTTAGTTTTTATTTTAAATCGTTATTAGGAAACGAACTTTTGCACAATTTTTGTTTATTCTTTAATAACCGGAAAGATTAAGTTATTTCAAAATTTCGCAATGTTCAATATTTTTTGTTTTTATAATTTTATAAAATAAACTTTTAGATTATAGCATTATTTATATCAACTTAAAAATTGCAAAATTTTTTTTCTTTTATCCTCGTCCCCAATTATGTTCTTCCGTTAAAACCAAACGCTTTCTTTAGTGTCTGAATAAGGACTCAATTTTATACTTTATTTCATTTTCACTTATCTTATCTTATTTTCAAGCTTAATCTCAATTACTCTATTTACCTATGTATCCTCTTGTTCTCTTACTCTAATTTCTCTTATTAAACTAAAGTACTTATGTAGTTATTACAATAACATATGTTAATAATTATGTAAATATAAATTTAGATATGTTTGATACGTAATATATATGTGTATGTGGGTAATGTCGATGCTTACATTACTATATACATAGTATATATGTGTACATAATTTTTACTGAAATTAGTACCGGCAAATTGATCATTGAACATTCTGGAAAAATTATTGAAATCTGTAATCATATAAAATTATAAATTTTTTTGTATTAAAAATGCGGTAGTTCGAATAAACAATAATAAGCAATTGATTTAACAGTTAGGATCCTATATATTTTTGCCTGTCGAGCTGCCCCGTTAACGTTCCGTCTAACATAGCGGCGTGAGCGGCACCCTGCGACATTTTTTGAATAAGTTAAATTCTTAAACTCGTGATATCTTTCAAAAGGAATGGAATTTTTTTAATGAAACAATTTAAATAAAGGAGCTTTCATAACGGTTGTATTTAAATCTATATATATAAAATCAAGTGGCAAAACTTCCTGTTCGCATACTCCTCCTAGACGGCTTACCCGATTTCAATGAAATTTTCAGGGGTGATTGGGGTCTGTGTGGAGGGTGCATATAAGAAATTTAATGTGTGTATCATTGCACGTTTTGCAAAAAAAAAAAAAAAATGAATTTGCAAGAACATTGCTATATTCCGAAATACCACAATATTTCACTTGGAATCCATCATCGAAAACATTTCAACGACGAAAGCAAGGGGAGCGTGTTGACGGTTATCCAAATGTCCGTAAAACCGATGCCATAGGACGAATTTAAACCATCCATCCGAACAACGCCGAATGTTTCTATTTGCGTCTGCTTTAGTCAACGTGCGCGGACCAAGATAATTTGATGATTTGAAAACTGTTGACGGTCAGTTGTGTGCGACGTATCGTGAAGCATGTCAGCGATTGCATTTGTTAGAAGATGATATGCATTGGGACACCGCACTTTATGACGCGTACTATTCGCCATAATAATATCTACATGCCTTCCGTCAATCTGATCTGAATCTGATCTCTTTGATTCTTGCTACTATACGGTAACAGCAGAAAATTGCGCTGGCAATTGCTTCGTCAGGCATCGCTGCAGAACAGCACATTCTGCGTTGAAATTACCGTTGAACATCCAAGTCGTTGAAACACCAACGTGCAACATATCGAGGAATTCAGCAATGGCAAAAGTTTTACGAGGAGCTGGAATAGTTCTATGGGATGAGTGCCCAATGGCTAACAAAAAGTCATTAGAAGCTTTCAATAGAACAATGCAAGATTTACGCCAAAAGCAACAACTTTTTGGCGGAGCATTAGTCTTATTATCTGGCGATTTTCGGCAAACTTTGCCAGTCATTCCTCGATCAACTCCTGCCGACGAAATAAACGCATGTTTAAAATCGTCAGTTTTGTGGAGACATGTTCAAAGGCTGACTCTTACCATCAACATGCGAGTCCAATTGCAAAACGATCGATCCGCAGCGGCGTTTTCGAAGCAGTCGTTGGACATTGGCTAAGGCAAAATACCAATCGATGATACCGGTTTGATCACATTGCCGATCACATTGTACGCTTCTAATCGAAAGAAGAATTGATTGAAAGTGCATTTCCGAATATTGTTCAACACTATCAACGCCACGATTATTTAAGTGAACGCCGAAAAATGTACATTTTGCCATTCAAGAAAAACTGCCAGGAGAAGCTACAACACATACATCGATTGATAGCGTTTTGTCAGTTATCCAACTGAATTCTTGAATTCTTTGGATCCCCCACTTGGTCTGCCCCCGCTTAGTTTGGTCCTGAAAGTCGGTTCACCCATTATACTTCTACGAAATCTGAAGCCACCGACTTTGTGTAATGGCACAAGAGTTTCAGTCAAAAAATTGTGGCCAAATTTTATTGAAGCAACAATACTAAATGGCAAGGCAGCAGGTGAAGTTGTACTCTTACCACGCATTCCCATGATTCCAACGGACATGCCGTTTGAATTTAAGCGCTTGCAGTTCCCAGTACGTCTTGCCTTTGCGATGACCATCAACAAATCGCAAGGGCAAACGTTTCAAGTGTGCGGCGTCAATTCGGAAGAACCGTGCTTCTCCCACGGCCAATTGTTCGTCGCATACTCGAGAGTGGGAACACCAAGGTGCTTATTCATTTCCGCGCCAGGTGGAAAAACCAAAAATGTTGTATACAAATATGTATTATAAATGTTTTATAAATAAGTAACAGTTTTACAACAATAAATAAAACACAAAGTAAAAACCCTTAAGAGTTTTAATCGATTTAGGTGTAGCGAAGCGCACAGGGTAACAGCTAGTATATATATATTTTTCTATTAGGTCTACAACTTTGCTTCCGCCGTTTTTTTTGTAAATTTAAGACTTTTTTGTATAAAAACGGTTACAAAAATGTTACTCAAAATATTGGCCGTCGCTAGCTACTAGATAGCAACCTTCCTATGGTGCCAAGAAATAAGAGTGCCAAGTTTCATCAAGATATCTTAATTTTTACTCAAGTTACAGCTGCACAGACGGACTGACGGACGGACAGACAGACATTCAGATTTGAACACCACTCTTCACCCTGATCACTATATATAACCCTATATCTAACTCGGGTGTTACAAACAACCGTTATGTGAACAAAACTATAATACTCTCTAGAAACTTTGTTGCGAGAGTATAAAAATGGACCCAAATTTGCCCCTCCCTAGTGTGATCCTCTGTATCAAATTTTAGTTTTATAACTTTATTAATGGTTTAGCTCTTTATAAATTTTCGCTTATCGCCGTTTTGTAGGCGTGGCAACGGTACGATGGCGCCCATAAGCAATACCAACCTCTTCAAGGTGACAAGGAATATGTGTACCATATTTTATTAGATATCTTAATTTTTACTCATGTTACGGCTTGCACGTCTTTTAAGTCTGGGTGATACAGACAACCGTTATGTGAATACAACAATGTATAATACTCTGTGCAACATGATGCGAGAGTATAAAAACCCTCCCTATATCAGCTGTTCACATATATAACGGTAAAGTGGATAAGTGTGAAGTTGACTGACAAAAAATCAATAAGATCAGTTGCTGTCATCAACTAAATTATTTTGTGAACGACACATACTTTACTTACCAAATATGAATACCTTATTTTTGAAAACTTAGAACAGTAACAAATTGATTTACAGCATACAACTTAGAGAAATAACTCGCGACATACAAAATTCATTCCATACAACTATCCAGAAATTAAGAGGAGTATGATTTTTTTTTCATATCTTCTTCAGAACTTTCAACACAGCTCAATACCCAGTCGCCCTATTCCTGCGCCTGCTTCCGCCGGTGGATCAGGGAATTTTCTGTAATGAGACAAGATACCCCACTCAACGCGTCAACATGTCGAATTTTTTAACCGTTTCTATGTTCTATGTCGTAGCAAAAGTCTTGGACATTGCCGCATCGACATCGCATTATGTTCCTATCTTAAATAATATCTTCCTACATTACAACATGTTCCTATCTTAAAACTTATCCCTAACAAATTTACTCTCCTCTGCTTAAGTGCTTCTATGACGCTAGTACTTCGATCGACGGAATCCTTTTGAAGTAACACTACTCCGACATACAAGCGTCGGTGTATACAGTCACTGCATTTGAATTATATAGCATAAGTCCTGCTTGTCACGCGACTTAGTCTCTTTCCTGAATAGATCCAACATCGGTTTGGCTATTACAGCATATCCAAATCTTCTAAAGTATTATGTCAATCCTAGGAATCTTTGCAAAGCCTTCTGGTCAAGTGGCAATGGGATACTCCTAATCGCTTTAATTTTTGCATCAGAAGGTTTTATCGTACCGTCTTCTATACCATATCCTAAAAAGTCTATTTTACTTATAATTAACTAAAATGTGTCCCAATCCATCCGCAAACCATATTCTTCAGCTCTCCGTGGCACTCGGTCTAAACTATGTCTGCCATTAGTGAAATTTTTTAGGGAATAACTAAGCCATCCATGTAAGCTAATATAGTATCGTCTTGTATAAGATCTCTTAATACTGCTGAATTATATCTTGAAAATACTGCCGGCGAAAGCACGTATTGGAATTAGTATTGTCCGTTGTATATCATGAATACGGTTTACTTCCTTGAAGTAGGCTCCATTGGAACATAGATAAATCCATTCCTTAGTTCTGGTGTGGTAAAAACATTAGCGCCCTGTAACTTTTCTATAACTATCTTTGTGTTTAGTCGCCGATAATTGCAACACAAACGTTTCCTCAATTGGGTTTTGGTAGCGTCAATGCCTATTTCTGCAGTCTCATAGACCAACTTCGAACTCACTTATGAAATCCTAAATTCTTTCAACTTCTTAGCCACAACTGCGTCCTCGCTCTTATTGTATGATACTTTCAAAGCCCTTCTATCACGGATTGTTTGTGATTAATACTTCCTAACAGCTTTCATATACTCCTCTTCATCTCCAAGCACCCTTGTGCCACCATTTGATTTCAAATCAAATCTCTTAGGCTCAGCTGACCCAACACAGCGATATTTCTTTACTGCTCCAGTATTCACTTCATCTTTACTCTGTGACTTTTCCTCCACATTCTTCTTCCTGAACTCGGCGCCATCTTCCGTAACGAATAAATCGACTTGTCTTCACGATCGTTTTTTAATTTGATGGAGTCTATTTCGATGGATGTGGTAAAGCTACCTATTGTTGTAAGTTTGCTTTTACCGATACCTATCAACTGTCGCTGTTCACTACTTAAGTCAACGTCCAGACTAAGTATGTTTAACTTATTGTAACGGATTTCCAAAACCAATTTTTTACGCTGAAACTCTACTCTGAGTTCGATCACTATATTGTGAAATAAAAGCCACTATTTAATGGTTATACACATATCTTTATTCGAATTCAAAGAACTTAACACTTTATTACTCGTTATACGAGTTTACAACTTCTTGCACTTTACTCGACAACACTCTTATTAGACTGAGTGTTGCTGCCAGTCCGACATAAGATCTGTCGGATTGTTAGCAATATATAGCTAGTCGAACATTCAGTCTGTCTGGATAAATCGGTTAAGTTACCTATTCTAGCATACATGTTCGTTACACTGCCCTCCACGGATCGTCGGTTCATCCCGACACTTCCAGTACCAAATGCCGCAAGCCGTTCTAGATTCACCACCTTCATTTTATTCCTAGGTCTTCCAATTGTCTGTATGCGATACAGCTATATCATTGATCTCTTTAACAACCTGGTGTGGTCCTTCCCAACTACATTGAAATTTAGGAAACAACCCTTTCTTCCGTTGGGGGTTATATAACAACACCCTATCTACTTCCACAAATTCTTCAGAGCTCATTGCCTTGTCGTATTTTGCCTTTATCTTCTAGGACACTGTGGGCTTTCTTAACATTCTTTAAGCCATTTCCGATTATTCCAAACTTTACATTAATCGGTAACCGAAGATGATTACCAAAGATTACCTTTGCTGGACTGCTGCTCAGAATGTATTTCTATTGGAACATAATACATCGTTTCCAAATTGTTGATGAATACATCCGCTACTTGGGAATTAGGTATACTTCTGAGCATTTGCTGAAATAATCCATGACTACCAAAACGCATTTGTTTCCTAATTTACTGATGGGAAATGAACCAGCTACATCCATGGCAATTCGGTCAAATGGCGACCCTTGTTGACATTTTCGTAATTCCTTTGGATCCCATGTTTTGTCCATATTTGGCCGATTTTTTCCACTTCTTTCGGTTCACACTAAAATAATTTCTTTTTACTTTTTTGATTTTTTTAGAGCATAAAATTTGAATTATTCTGTTTACCATATAAAACACAGTGAATCACATTTGACGAAACTAACAATTCATCATGGTAATAATTTAAGTCTAGTATAAAGAAATTCAATAATTTTGCATTAATGAAAGGTTTTATTTAGTACTGCTAGAAACATTCGATTTATGTCAAATATGCACAGTTTTGTTTAACACTAATCATACCAAGACTTAATATATACCTATTTCTACCATAGCGGCATTGTTCAGAATTTCTATTACAAAAGCAAAAAATAAAAATTTTCAATTCATAGTTCATCACATTTTTTACATAAAGTGTTTCCATTGCACATTTTCCGCAAACATATTTTTTACAAATAGAGCAAATTTTGTTGGTTTTATTTTCTTTACAGTATCCTATTTGACATCTCATACGTTTATAAGCATCTGTAGTAGACTTAGGCAACGATCCTTTCGTATTTTTTTCTTGTTTTGGTCACTATCACTATTTGCCGCCTTTCACAATGTGGGATTTAATGACAAAAGTCATCTCTTTGAAAATAACTGATTCTTTTTACTAGACCTACTATTTTCGAATATTGGCCTTAATGCTCATATCTGTCCTTAAGGGGTAACCCAGTGTAACCCATGAAAAATGGACGATTTTAGTGAATTTTTTTAAAGAAAGTACTCGGTCGAATGTTTCGAAGTTTTTTGGACATAATAAGATGTACTTTCAACTATATTTTAAGATTTTTATTTTACAAAAATTTTGAAAAATAAAGGAGTTATGGGTTGTCTTGGGAGGTGCCAAAAAAGTAACTGAATTCCGGCCGAATGAGTAACTGAAACACAAAAATTTAAAAAGGTTATTAAAGTTGAATATATTCCCCATACAATGACCTACGATTATTGAAAAATATCAAACATTAACAAAATGGTGTAGTTCTGAAAAAAATTTCGATTTTTAGGTAAAAAATTGTCGTTTTTTAAATGCCAAATTGACAATTTTCAACAAATCAAAAAGATCGTAGGTCATTGTATAGTAAATATATTCAAGAACATTCAGTTTAAATTTGAAGTTGATCGGTCAATATCTCGTTGAGTTATGATGTCAGTATTTATGTGAAAAGTCGTTTCGAGAAAAACGCGTTTAAAGTTTCGATTATAGCGGCTAATACATGTGAGCGATTGCTCTTTAGAACGCTGCCATTCAAAAACTATTCAAGATACGACCTTACCTTTCAAAGGATATTTTTGAAATTATAAACTTTCGAATAAGCAACAAGTAAGGAAGGGCTAAGTTCGAGTGTAACCGAACATTTTATACTCTCGCAATTTATTTATTTAACTTAATTTATATTATATAATACACAATTTGACCCACATATTCCTCATATATATTGTATAAAGTCCATTGAAAGTTGGAAACCATAATATTAGGTTAGAAGCACCGAGGTCCTCATGTTCAATTAATGGGCCCTTGAAAACCTATAGTCCGATTTCGGCGATTTTTAGAATGGGGCTGCCACACTATAAACGTAGTATTTGTGCAAAGTTCTGCATCGATATCTTCACTAGTGCTTACTTTATATATTGTAAAGTTAACGGTTCAGATCGTCTTCAAAGTTCTGGTATATAGGAAGTAAGCGTGGTTGTGAAGCGATTTGACCTATTTTCACAACATATCATTGGGATGTAGGCAAACTATTACAATCCAAGTTTCATTGAAATCGGTCGAGTATTTCCATTTCCATTTTCCATTTTGTAAAAAAATCTGGGTGCAGCTTCCATCTGCCATTTCTTATGAGAAATTTAGTGTTTCTGGCGTTTTTCGTTACTGAGTTAACTCACTTTCAGTAATTTTCAACCTAACCTTTGTATGGGAGGTGGGCGTCGTTATTATCCGATTTCAACTAATTTCATGGTATGTGTAAGAGAACTGACTGCAGAAAGTTTGGTTTATATAGCTTTATTGGTTTGCGAGATATATACAAATAACCGATTTGGGGGCGGGGCCACGCCCACTTTTCCAAAAAAATTACATGCAAATAAGCCCCTTCCTAGTGCGATCCTCTGTTCCAAATTTTACTTTTATAACTTTATTTATGGCATAGTTATGACATTTTTTGTGTTTTCGGTTTTCGCCATTTTGTGGGCGTGGCAGTGGTCCGATTTTGCCCATTTTCGAAAGCAACCCTCTCACGGTCTCAAGGAACGTGTGTTCCAAGTTTCATCAAGATATCTCAATTTTTACTTAAGCTATCCGTTGCATCCGGAGGATGGGATCATGTGTAGAAGTTCACGCAAGTGAGGAAAGTTTTTGATTGTCACTCACTTGGGAGTGGCCAGAAACGATTCTTCTCCACATGGTTCAAGCAGCTCACGACTTCCGGTTTTAGACCAAGTATCCTCTGGGTAGCCAACAGACATCCGTTTGAAGGCGAGCTAAAGTGAGAAGGCGAAGCCCGCTTATGCGGTTGTGCGTAGGGTTTGGGACCCACCACATAAAAACACCCCCCAATGAAAAATCTACGAAAGCCTCGGATGAGACACCCCCCTTTTGATGACGACCCCTGCAAACGTTTTAAGGATAATGATATAAGGGCATGCACCTGGAATGTCCGGACCCTTAATTGGGAAGGTGCCTCTGCCCAGCTGGTTGATGTCCTCATACGACTTAAGGCTGACATCACCGCCATCCAAGAAGTGCGATGGACGGGACAAGGACGGAAGAAGGTGGGTTCTTGTGACATCTACTACAGCGGCCATATAAAGGAGCGCAAATTTGGTGTTGGATTTGTGGTGGGAGAGAGACTCCGTCGCAGAGTCCTGGCATTCACCCCGGTGGATGAACGTCTAGCCACAATCCGCATCAAAGCGAGGTTCTTCAACATATCGCTGATTTGCGCCCACGCCCCGACGGAAGAGAAGGACGATGTGACCAAAGATACCTTCTATGAGCGCCTAGAACGTACCTATGAGCGCTGCCCCCGCCACGATGTCAAAATCGTGCTTGGCGATTTCAACGCTAGGGTGGGTAAAGAAGGTGTCTTTGGCACAACAGTCGGAAAATTCAGCCTCCATGACGAAACATCACCAAACGGTCTGAGGCTGATCGACTTCGCCGGGGCCCGAAATATGGTCATCTGTAGCACTAGATTCCAGCATAAGAAATAAATAAATTATTATTATAAGATATATGTTGATAGAACAAATAAGTTATTTGCGTTTTCTCAAAGCGAATCTGCAATCAGCAATATAGCTTTTTTGCTTTAAGGGGGTATACCGGTGTGACATTTTCAAATAATCGATTTTTTATTTTTTATACTCTCGCAACAAAAGTTGCTAAAGAGAGTATTATAGTTTTGTTCACATAACGGTTGTTTGTAAGTCATAAAACTAAACGAGTTAGATATAGGGATATATATATATCAAAATGATCAGGGTGACGAGACGAGTCAAAATCCGAATGTCTGTCTCTCCGTCTGTCCGTCCGTCCGTCCGTCCGTCCGTCCGTCCGTCCGTCCGTCCGTCCGTCCGTCCGTCCGTGCAACGGATGTATGTGATTGGCGTTGCAACCGTTTAGCCGGTTATAGCCGAATCGACGATAGTGCGCCACCTGTCTCTCTCCTTCGCAGTTCGGCGCCAGTTGGAGATCCCAAGTGTAACCAGGTCGCTCTCCACCTGGTCCCTCCAACGGAGTGGAGGCCTTCCCCTTCCTCGGCTTCCTCCGGCGGGTACTGCATCGAACACTTTCAGGGCTGGAGTGTTTTCGTCCATTCGGACAACATGACCTAGCCAGCGTAGCCGCTGTCTTTTTATTCGCTGAACTATGTCAATGTCGTCGTATAACTCGTACAGCTCATCGTTCCATCGTCTGCGGTATTCGCCGTTGCCAATGTTCTGAGGACCATAAATCTTGCGCAAAATTTTCCTCTCGAAAACTCCTAGTGTCGTCTCATCTGATGTTGACATCGTCCAAGCTTCTGCACCGTAAAGCAGGACGGGAATGATAAGCGACTTGTAGAGCTTGATTTTGGTTCGTCGAGAGAGGACTTTACTGTTCAATTGCCTACTCAGTCCAAAGTAGCACCTGTTGGCAAGAGTTATTCTGCGCTGGATTTCGAGGCTGACATTGTTCGTGTTGTTGATGCTGGTTCCCAGGTATACGAAATTATCTACGACCTCGAAGTTATGACTGTCAACAGTGACGTGGGAGCCAAGACGCGAATGCGCCGACTGTTTGTTTGATGACAGGAGATATTTCGTCTTGTCCTCATTCACCTCCAGACCCATTCGCTTCGCCTCCTTATCCATGCGGGAAAAAGCAGAACAAACGGCGTGGTTGTTGCTTCCGATGATATCAATATCATCGGCGTACGCCAGGAGCTGTACACTCTTGTAGAAGATTGTACCTTCTCGGTTTAGCTCTGCAGCTCTTATAATTTTTTCCAGCATCAGGTTAAAGAAGTCGCACGATAGTGAGTCACCTTGTCTGAAACCTCGTTTGGTATCGAACGGCTCGGAGAGGTCCTTCCCAATCATGACGGAGCTTTTGGTGTTGCTCAACGTCAATTTACACAGCCGTATTAGTTTTGCGGGGATACCAAATTCAGACATCGCGGCGTAAAGGCAACTCCTTTTCGTGCTGTCGAAAGCAGCTTTAAAATCGACAAAAAGGTGGTGTGTGTCGATCCTCTTTTCTCGGGTCTTTTCCAAGATTTGGCGCATGGTGAATATCTGGTCAGTTGTCGATTTTCCAGGTCTAAAGCCACACTGATAAGGTCCAATCAGTTTGTTGACGGTGGGCTTTAGTCTTTCACACAATACGCTCGATAGAACCTTGTATGCGATATTTAGGAGGCTGATCCCACGGTAATTGGCGCAGATTGTGGGATCTCCCTTTTTATGGATTGGGCAGAGCACACTGAGATTCCAATCGTCAGGCATGCTTTCTTCCGACCATATTCTGCAAAGAAGCTGATGCATGCACCTTATCAGTTCTTCGCCGCCGTATTTGAATAGTTCTGCCGGTAATCTATCGGCCCCCGCTGCTTTGTTGTTCTTCAAGCGGGTAATTGCTATTCGAATTTCTTCATGGTCGGGTAATGGAACATCTATTCCATCGTCATCGATTGGGGGATCGGGTTCGCCATCTCCTGGTGTTGTACTCTCACTGCCATTCAGCAGTTCGGAGAAGTGTTCCCTCCATAATCCCAGTATGCCCTGGACATCGGTTACCAGATTACCACCTTGGTCTCTACATGAGGATGCTCCGGTCTTGAAACCTTCGTTAAGTCGCTTCATTTTTTCATAAAATTTTCGAGCATTCCCTCTGTCTGCCAGCTTCTCAAGCTCTTCGTACTCACGCATTTCGGCCTCTTTCTTTTTTTGTCTGCAAATGCGTCTCGCTTCCCTCTTCAGCTCTCGGTATCTATCCCATCCCGCACGTGCTGTGGTCGTTTGCAATGTTGCGAGGTAGGTAGTCTGTTTTCTCTCCGCTGCGAGACGGCACCCTTCATCGTACCAGCTTGTTTTTTGTCGTTGCCGAAAACCAATTGTTTCGGCTGCAGCGATACGCAGTGAGTTTGAGATGCCGTTCCACAGTTCCCTTATACCGAGATGCTGATGAGTGCTCTCAGAGAGCAGGAGTGCAAGTCGAGTAGTGTATTTCGTGGCTGTCTGTTGCGATTGCAGCTTTTCGACGTCGAACCTTCCTTGTGTTTGTTGACGGGCATTCTTTGCTGCACAGAGGCGGGTGCGTATCTTCGCTGCGACCAGATAATGGTCCGAGTCTATATTTGGTCCTCGGAGCGTACGCACGTCTAAAACACAGGAGACATGTCTTCCGTCTATCACAACGTGATCGATTTGGTTCCGCGTGTTTCGATCAGGAGACAGCCAAGTAGCTTGATGTATTTTCTTATGCTGGAATCTGGTACTACAGACGACCATATTTCGGGCCCCAGCGAAATCGATCAGCCTCAGGCCGTTTGGCGATGTTTCGTCATGGAGGCTGAATTTTCCGACTGTTGTGCCAAAGACACCTTCTTTACCCACCCTGGCGTTAAAATCACCAAGCACGACTTTTACATCGTGGCGGGGGCAGCGCTCATAGGTGCGTTCTAGGCGCTCATAGAAAGCATCTTTGGTCACATCGTCCTTCTCTTCCGTTGGGGCGTGGGCGCAAATCAGCGATATGTTGAAGAACCTCGCTTTGATGCGGATTGTGGCTAGACGTTCATCCACCGGGGTGAATGCCAGGACTCTGCGACGGAGTCTCTCTCCCACCACAAATCCAACACCAAATTTGCGCTCCTTTATATGGCCGCTGTAGTAGATGTCACAAGGACCCACCTTCTTCCGTTCTTGTCCCGTCCATCGCACTTCTTGGATGGCGGTGATGTCAGCCTTAAGTCGTATGAGGACATCAACCAGCTGGGCAGAGGCACCTTCCCAATTAAGGGTCCGGACATTCCAGGTGCATGCCCTTATATCATTATCCTTAAAACATTTGCAGGGGTCGTCATCAAAAGGGGGGTGTCTCATCCGAGGCTTTCGTAGATTTTTCATTGGGAGGTGTTTTTATGTGGTGGGTCCCAAACCCTACGCACAACCGCATAAGCGGGCTTCGCCTTCTCACTTTAGCTCGCCTTCAAACGGATGTCTGTTGGCTACCCAGAGGATACTTGGTCTAAAACCGGAAGTCATGAGCTGCTTGAACCATGTGGAGAAGAATCGTTTCTGGCCACTCCCAAGTGAGTGACAATCAAAAACTTTCCTCACTTGCGTGAACTTCTACACATGATCCCATCCTCCACTTTAAACGGGTTAAATCAAATAAAAAAGGGTAGTAACCACTCGATTTCCAAAGGAAATTTTAGGAATGACAGGATTTTAGGAAATTTATTAAGGATTATGCAAAAATTGCACATCTTATGACGCAATATCTAATAAAGGATAAACAATAAATATATACAACCCACAATTTATTGCAGCGTTTGAAAAATTAAAGAATATAGTTACAAATTCACCTATATTACGATATCCTAATTTTAATAAACAATTTAGAATTACAACTGATGCTAGTAATTTCACAATAGGGGCAGTTCTGTCTCAAGATGGTCACCCCATTGCATACGCATCAAGAACACTAAATAATCATGAAACAAATTATGCTACTATCGAAAAAGAACTCTTAACGATAGTATTGGCCGTGAAATATTTTAGGCCTTATGTCTTTGGTAGGCAATTTGATTTGGAATGCGACCACCAACCATTGAAATGGCTAATACCAAAATACTCCGGGAAGCACATAAGTCCATGACTTCAAAGATGGTTAGTGAGTTTGGACAAATATAATTTATCCATAGAATACATTAAAGGGAATAACAATTATAAAGCAGACTTTTTGAGCAGAATAATAAATGACGAAATTATTTTCCAAGGGGATGAAGGTAGCAGCATGTCAGTAGAAGCAAAAACTGTCCATTCACAAAAAGAAAATGCTGGATTTGAAATTCCAATATTAGACACAATTGTTAACAGGTTTAAAATGCAAATAATAATAATAAAGGAGAAACAAACCGCCGTCAAATCTATATTCAATTACAAACGAATTTATATTGATCAAAGAGAGAAAGTAAGTATCAGAGAACTGCAAAAATCACTATTTTCTTGATTTACTCATACGCGAACTTTTTCATTCAACTCAACTCACTGAAAAAAACAGAGTGATGAGTAAAAATCAACTCAATTTGCCGTACACATCATTCTTTGGATTTTGAGTCCTCGGTTCAAAATTTCTCACTCAATTCAACTCACTGAACAAAAGTCAGCGTTCAATAAAATGAGCCTGTGTTGACGAAAGCATCATTCGGTTCAATTTGAGTTGATCGATTATGAGTAAACAATTAGCGACAAGACGACACGATGTGAGCGTTACGACTGCATGTACCGCAACAATTTCTATGCAGTTTGTTGTTGTAGCTTGTCTTGTTCTTCTTCTCACATTTCATCTGTGCAGAAAAAGTGCCGCTTGCTGCGCGCATGAGTAAAATCATACGAGTTGAGTGTTGTTCTTGTTCAAAAATAATATTATTCGTAATCCGAAATTGTTTTATGGTTTCGTTAACTCCAACCCTACCCTATGAATGTGCCATATCATCAAGTGTTATGTCCGAGTACTGTAATTAATACACCAATTATTTCTGAAACAGATGTCTTAAATTATTTAGTTACGTTAAAAAATTCGTTTAAATATGGCCCTGATATGATTCCCTCAAGCTTTCTTAAAAATTGCGCAAAATATATCTATCTGCCCTTAACTAAGCTTTTTAACCTATCTCTTAAACAAGGTATTTTTCCGTCAATGTGGAAAAACTCTTTTATATTACCTTTGCATAAAAGTGGAGTTAGATCATCTGTTGAGAACTATAGGGGGATAGCTAAAATGTCAGCTATACCCAAACTTTTTGAAGCTATTGTCACTGACCAAATAACTTTCTTAATCTCTCCTTTAATTTCATTCTCTCAGCATGGATTTTGTAAAGGGAAATCTACAGTAACTAACTTGCTTGAATTTGTAAACCATGTGTCAATGGGTTTTAGGGATAATAAGAATACTGATGTTATATATACAGACTTTAGTAAAGCATTCGATAGAGTAAACCACTCAATTCTTTTGCAAAAACTGAATCTTCTTGGTTTTCAACCAAGACTTCTTGAATGGGTATCCTCATATCTTACTAACAGAAAACAACAAGTTTTATTTAATAATACGTTATCCGATTCAATTAGTGTCACTTTAGGGGTTCCACAGGGTAGTCATCTCGGCCCGATTCTGTTCTTGTTGTTCATCAATGATATACCTTCAGTAATTAAGTTTTCAGAAATTTTATTATATGCGGATGATGTAAAACTTTTTAAATCATATACTTCTCATAAAGAAAGGACTGAGTTGCAATCGGATTTAAATAATTTAGTTACTTGGTGTCACAAAAATGATATGCCACTGAATCTTAAAAAATGTAAAACGATGTGCTTTTCCCGTAGAACTGTTGATCTTTCCCCCTATGTAATAAATAACTTCAGTTTAGAGCAAGTTTTCAGCTTTGTTGATTTAGGAGTTAATATGGACCCTAAACTAAATTTTAATTCTCATGTAAATTCAATTGTCTTAAAAGCTAAAGGTGCTCTTAGCTTTGTTAAACGTTGGTCTAAAGAATTTAGTGATCCGTATATTACTAAAATTCTTTTTACAACATTGGTAAGGCCTATATTGGAGTATGGTTCTGTGGTATGGAATCCTAGCTATCAATCCCATTCTGATAAGCTTGAGTCCGTTCAAAAACCATTTTTACTTTTTGCTTTAGGCCACTTACATTGGGATTCAAGATTGAATCTTCCCCCGTATACTAGTCGTTTAAAACTTATAAGTCTTCTCACACTCACTAGTCGCAGAGAAATGCTAGGTATAATTTTCCTAGTGAAACTATTGAATGGTTTAGTTTGTAGTTCATTCCTTTTGTCTGATATTAAGTTTAATGTCCCATTGCGTTCATCCAGGCAGTTTAGACCATTATTTCTAAAATCTTCTAGAACAAATTTTGAGTTAAATGAACCATTCTGCCGAATATGTCATGATTTTAATTCGCATTCCAGCACATTTGATCCATCTGACTCAATATTTAGCATCAAAAAAACTATTTTGTCTTCTCTTAATAAATAATATTCAGAAATTTTTAACTTTTTGTTTTTATATATTTTTAAATCTCAGCTGTTGAAATGTTTCTTTCTGTAGCTGAGCAGTTTGAGAACCGGACGCTTAAAAATCTCTTGCCTTTCTAGACTCGGCAAATTCCGCTCGTATGCGGACTGCGCCCCACGCGTCGGTTGGGCGGGAGGAGGGTAATCGTTTGGGTTAATAATTAATAATAATAAAACAATGATTGTTGAACCGAATGAGCAAGCGCCCGAAATCATTATAATGAACACGAGCTGAACAAACTCGGAATGAAACAAAAAATCAACAACGAAAATGTGAGCCCAGGCAAGTTTGATCGGCTGATCCGAACAGTGTGATTATTCGGCGGTTGAGCGCGTACGAATGTTTTTCATTCAGCAAATGCCGTTCTCTGGTAAGTATATATTCGCATCTTAGCGATCACGAATATTATAAAGTACATACAATTATTGAAGAAGAATTTGCATCTAATCTTAAGGTGAGATTTGTCAAATGTTCTTATTTAGCAAAAGACGTTGACAACGAAGAAGAATTAAGAAAACAAATTGCATTATTTCATAAAAATGAAAGTGGTTACTGTGGAATTATAGCCACTTACGAAAAATTGAAGAATAAATTATATAATCCTTACATTAAAGAGCAAATACATCGGGTAATAAATAATTGCGATACATGTTCAGGCGGCAAATATGATCGAAATGCGGCAATTACATAAATGCACCCAATCCAAGCACAAAATAAAATAATAGATCACGCAATAATTTATGATAGGCTCTGTGAAATAAAACAATGAAAAATAAATAAAGCAAATAGGGAAGAATATACAGAATATAGACAAGAAGGATTTATAAAACACTATAAAAATGTAAGACATAAAGAGGAACCAAAGTTTAAGAAAAAACCTTTACAAGGAATCCACACCACTAACATAAAAAGACCTACCAAATTTGGCAACTAATTATCGGATATTTATATTAAAATAAATCATTAATTTAAATTTGCAGGTACTAATGTGTATATTATTATTAATCTCATCATCTTTAGTAGGAGTAAGAGGTAATTTATCACTAAAAAAAGAACGCAAACTAACGGATACATAGAAATTTATAATAATAATCAAAGCATACCGATAGAATTCGATTTAATTTTACATAAAGTAGATATTCAAGAAACAAAAAATCTACTCGCACCAATGAAAGATAACATATATATATTTAGTGAAAGTCAAAGAAATTATATAATAAATCAAGTAGATACACTCATAAGTAAACTAAAAACAATAACACCTACAAGTAGACAAAAAAGGGGACTAATAAACATAGTAGGCAATGCATGTAAATATCTTTTTGGTACAATGGATAATACTGACCAAGAAGATATCACCAACCACCTTAACACATTCGATTCTAACTTACATAATTCTATAACAGAATTAAATCAGCAAATAAAAATTAACAGTCACTTTAACGTATTGTTGAGTTAAAGTGACTGTTAATTTTTATTAAAGAAACAATAAACCACAATCAGAAGAATGTTCTTTATCAGATAGGCGGGTTGGATAAAACTATAAAAAATGTTTTGTTACACAATACCTATTTAGAAAAATTGGTTATGTTAAGTTCAATTAAAAATCATATTGAACATATTCAAACATATATAAATACAGCACAAAATGGTATAAATGATGCCAATATCCTTACAAAAAATGAAATAGATTATTATAATATAAACATTGGAAAATAAACGGCAATATTTGAAAAAGAAAGAGAATTAATATTTGTAATCAAAGTGCCTAAAATATTTTTTTAATATACAAGTAATAACTATAATACCTATCCCTTATTTAAATAAAGAAATAAATGCTGAAATTTCAAATGTATTCCAATATAATGATAAGATTTATGAGTACATGAAGAATAAATACATAAATGAATGTGCCATATCAAAACACTGTACAATAGATAAGACATGTGAATGAATTACAAATGTTAACTCAGAAATAAAAAAAATGCAAAAAATTATTCAATTCAAAACAATTGTGGTTCGGAAACATTACAATTAAATGGAAATTATTTAAGAAAATACAACAACTGTTCAATAGAATGAGCAAACCAAAAATTTTCAAATAATTACAAAATGTTTATTGACAAAATTATATTATCACAATCCAACAATATTACTTTTAATGCCACTCTAACGTTAGAAGAATTAAAATTAACGTCGATACACAATCTAAAAGAAATAGAAGAAATAAAATACAACAATAAAGTTATAACATACAGTGTACCAACAGTTAAAGTGCAATCATTGTAAAAGAAATAAAGAAAGAATTCAAGAGAACCCTTCGTCTAGGGTGGAGGAGTTACATATATAGTTCCACAAACAACAATATGTAATGAAAACTCCAACGTAGACGAAATAATAAGAAAATACTTAAATCAACCCACCAAATTACTGTATAAAACATTTATTTATTTGTTGGTTTGATTTAAATTGACAGTCACATAAATATGTATAACGAAAATGCAAGTGTCGTTGCTTCATAAAAATTAAACAAGGATACTTGCAATGTAAACAAATCGTATTTAAACATTCTGGCTCAAATTGCATGTCACCGAACTTAAATTTATTAAAACTACATGAAAGGTTATTACTTTTACTTTCATAAGCAAAAGTCAAAGTAATATCCAATTATGTAGGATAGGTGTATTTGTACGCCCACTTAAAAAAGGTACTTATGCCACATAAATGTCAATGCACCGAATTTAATACTTGGAAAAGTATTAAAAGATTACATATGTATATGATTTTGTTTATATTTGCTTATTTTGATCAAGATGAAATTTTTCATTTTAAGAACGAAACTATTGTAAAATTTGTCTTAAGATTCACTTGAATAAAGGAAGAAGTAACAGCTTAAGTTTGTTTTTAATTCAACCTTATTTCATTTCTCGCGCCCCTTTCAACTGGGTCGCTTTAGTTTAACTATTGGTTGCTTTTCAGAGTTCGTTGATCTTTTTCAACTTTGCGTTTGCGTCCAACTAGATTATTGTATCGATTAGATTCCATATTACATTACGTGCAATATTACCGCTTTTCCAGCAGTTAAAAGATTTAATTACGCCATCAGTTTTCTTACGTGTTTCTCCAGATGTCTCCAACATTTTATGCATTTCTTCGTCCAGGCAGGCTCTTCTATTTCTACACGGAGCAAGGAGGCAGTTTCGTGCGTTAGTGTAAAGGACACCGTTTCTGCGAATGTCAATTTTGGACATGCTAGTGTCGCGTATTATCGTCTCTGTATTAACGCACACTCACACTTTTCGTGTTCACCTTGTACGTATATATGTATAAATATGTTTTTTTATACTCTCGCAACAAAGTTGCTAGAGAGTATTATAGTTTTGTTCACATAACGGTTGTTTGTAAGTCCCAAAACTAAACGAGTTAGATATAGGGTTATATATACCAAAGTGATCAAGGTGAAGAGTGGAGTTCAAATCTGAATGTCTGTCTGTCCGTCCGTCCGTCTGTGCAAGCTGTAACTTTTTCAGTCGTTTTTTTAGCCACTTCCTAATACAGTCCAAAAATGAAAAAAATCGGATAATAACCACCCCCACCTCCCATACAAAGGTTAGGTTGAAAATTACTAAAACCGGGTTAATTCACTAACGAAAAACGCCAGAAACACTAAATTTCACATAAGAAATGGCTGAAGAAGCTGCACTGAGATTTTTTTACAAAATGGAAAATGGGCGTGGCGTCGCCCACTTATGTGTCAAAAACTATATCTCAAGAACTATTCGACCGATTTCAATGAAACTTGGTTTGTGATAGTTTCTTTGCATCCCAATGATATGTTGTGAAAATAGGCCAAATCGCTTCACAACAACGCCTACTTTCTATATACCAGAACTTTGAAGACGATCTGAATCGTTCACTATACAATATATAAAGTAAGCACTAGTGAAGATATCGATGCAGAACTTTGCACAAATACTATTTTTATAGTGTGGCATCCCCATTCTAAAAATCGCCGAAATCGGACCATAGGTTTTTAAGGCCCCTTATATCGAACACGATGACCTCGGTGCTTCTAACCTAATATTATGGTTTCCAACTTTCAATGGACTTTATACGACGAATATGTGGGTCAAGCTGTGTATTATATAATATAAATAAAGTTAAATAAATAAATTGCGAGAGTATAAAATGTTCGGTTACACCCGAACTTAGCCCTTCCTTACTTGTTATACATGTTTATTTATTTATTGAATCTGCTTTGCTTAGCCTAACAATAAGTAATAAAATCTTAAATCTATTTACAACTAAAAAAGCTCAGGAATGCGGTTGAGCTGTTTTGGTATAACGGTGCTCCCTAATAGGCTGGTAGATCTCTCCTTTTTAAAAGTGTTTGATTGCAGGAATGTACCAATGGTTTGGCTGTTCACGAAGTTTAGAAATATATTTCTTTCTGCTGTCCTACATTTTCTTCTTTACCATAGGAATATCAAGATCTTTATGGATATTTTCGTCATGTTGAACCCATGATTGTTCTAAGCATTTTAGATTGGAATCTCTAAATTCCATGTATGTATATATGTATATTAAACCTGGTGCAGCTTATATGAAATTTTTTTTTTTGGAATTTTGAGTACAGGGATTGGTCAAATATGCGATTCGATGTAAGAATTCATGTGGTAAATTTTTAACTCAATCAGAGTGTGCCAACTTGTGCCATAATGAGGTCAAAGTTCAAAATATAGAAAAACACTTGGTTTTTTACTGTTATATGTTTATAGAATGTAATGACCTCATTTTTCCTCAATATTTTGCACAGTAATTTTTTCTATATGTCCAATAATGATAAGAAAATTTATAAATATTATAAAAGAGTAAATTAGTAATAATTCCATTGAACTAAGGCGGGCCACTGACTACACAAATTATCTGCACAAGACTGTTGTTGGAATTGAGTGGAATTGCGTTTACTGAGATCACAACAACAAATTTCTCGAATTTGCGCAGATAATGTAGTCAGTGGCCCGCCTAACGGTAAATTCATACATTGCGGTTCACATACGCCAATGTTGATAATTAGACAGACTGAGACGTGCAAATAGAGCTTTTAATATTTTGTCATTGCGAAATTGACTGTGGTTAAGAAAGGGTCTTTATTAAAATAATTAAAAATAGTAAAAGTTATACTGCAATATCGTGATGATTGAATTTTGTTACACTTAGATCTGCTGACACAAACGTATATTTGATAGGAAAATGTGAAAAAAATATACATACTTGGAAGCAAGTTACCGTCAAAACTACAAGTGCTGAAATGTTTTTTTTACTATGTGCGGTGTGAAAAGAAAACAATTAAGGAAAGTGCTAAATTGGCTTCGAAGGAAATATTGCCTTTTTGGGAAAGAGCACGTATTCCAACGTTAAACAAAAGAACATGTGACGATAAATTGGTGAAATTATTTGATGAGTGCAGAACAGTACAGAAATTTTGTACATCTTCGTTTCCTAGTTCTCGTAAAAAGCAAAATGATTTCAATGATAATTTGAACAATTTATTCGATATTGCAAATGCTGATGCTTTAGAAATGATAGCTATTCCTGAGGACCGAGACTTTTTAATTAAACAAAAAGAGCCAGATCGTCTTGGGAGCATGATTTCTATAGATCAATGTCTCGGAAATAAAGAAAAACGGAAGGCGCGAAGGTTAGAAGAAGAAAATCGACGCAGAGCAAAGTATCAAAGATTGGAAAGCACTCAAGGTATTTTTTTAATTCTGCTGAAACAAATAATATGTAAGTTTCTCTTTCAACTATTTTTTTAGAGTTGAGTGTAGACTATGATGTAAGTGATGAAAGTAAATGTGAGTCTGAAAAATCTGTAGAGTACTTGATGATCGTATTAAACACCAACGAGCTGAAAAAAAAACGTGGTAAAAAAACCTTCATAGATGATAGAATGCTTACTTGCATGGATGCTGGCAATATGTCAACCCCTCTCGCAATTCATTTTATTATTGCAACAGCTAAAGCTTTGGGTCACAAAATTGAAGATCTGGTTATTAATTGTACAAGTTTGAGAAAACAGCGCAAGGAATATCGTCGGCGTCATGGTACAGAAATTATTGAGAATTTCAAAGTATAAAAGTTAGTTTTGGATTTGTTATGATTACTTCTCAGAGCGAAAATTTTTCAGATCGCTGATACATTTGTGTGACACTGGGACGGTAAACTACTTCCTGCAATGACTGGAAAGGAAAAAGGAGAACGCCTAGCTATTGTTTTAACGGCAGATAATATAGAAAAATTAATTTCCATTCCAATTATTGAATGTGGAACTGGTGAAGCAATCGCCAAGTCCATATATAATTACTTAGAAAAAATGAATATGATAAATTCGGTGGAAATGGTATGCTTTGACACGACAGCTACAAACACTGGTAAACGTAACGGTGCTGGAATGTTGCTGGAACAAAAATTGAAACGTAGCTTGTTGTGGTTGCCATGCAGGCATCATATTGCAGAAATCATACTACGAGCTGTATTTGAAATATACTTTGGAAAATCTTGTGGCCCGGAAATTGCCATATTTGAACGTTTTTCGCGGGAATGGAACACTTTCAATTTAAAAGATCTTTCAATTGGAATCATGGATGAAGAAGTGCGACGTGCTATAAATGTAGAGGAATGTGAAGCCAATAATGAATTTTGCATCAAAAATATAGCAAAAGACCACATTCGCCATGATTACAAAGAGCTATTGCAACTCATGTTTATTTTCTTAGGTGGCAGCATCCCGAACTTTTCCTGTCGTGCACCTGGCGCGACGTCACATGCCAGGTTTATGTCAAAAGCGATATGTATATGCCTTAAAAATGTTTGCTTTGCAAAAACAATTTAAAATGTCTTCCAGCCATTTAAATGGATTCCGCAATGTGTGTATTTTCCTGGTGCGTCTTTATATTCCGTATTGGTTTCGAACTACTAATGCAGTCGAAGCACCAAATTTGGATTTGCAGCTGGTAAAAAACATTGCCGGTTATTACGACCCAAAAACATCTCTAGCCTTATTAGATAAAATGAAAAACCACTTATGGTATCTGTCCGAGGAAGCCGTTGGTCTCGCCTTTTTCGATTCTAATGTGGACTTAAATGAGAAAAGAAAGATGGTTGAAGCACTAGCATTAGAAAAAGAGTTTGAAAGCAATGACGACAATGGCGTTTATCTGCATAAAAATGTAAATGCCAGCATTGAAGAAATGAAAGCATTCATAAGTAAAGATTTAAGTTGTTTTGTAACGCAAAGAACTAGAAATATCTTTTCATGATTGGAAATAGACGTAAAATTTTTCAATTTTTCCCTCAAACTGGTGCGAAAATGCAGAATATTTAAAAGGTGTTCAAATCCTCAAAAACGTCACTGCTGTTAATGATTCTGCTGAGAGGAAAGTAAAACTAATAACAGATTTTAACGGGTCTTTAACTCATAGCGAAGAAGATAAACAATACTTGCTTCATATTGTCGAGAACTACAGGCAAAAGTACCCTTCATATACTAAAACTTCGCTTTTGTAATATTCTTGAGACATATATTAATGATTGAAATGAAAATTGTGGAAAAATTGCGTCATTTTATTTTTTCTTTAATAAATAAACAGATAACAGTAAAAAAAACCAAGTGTTTTTCTATATTTTGAACTTTGACCTCATTATGGCATTGGCACACTCTGATTGAGTTAAAAATTTACCACATGAATTATTACATCGAATCGCATATTTGACCAATCCCCGTACTCAAAATTCCCAAAAAAAAAATTACACCAGGTCTAATGTATATATGTATATGTGGCACAAAATCAATTTTGTTTATAAAAAAAGCGGTTCCAATTATGATTATGATTTAACAATTTTTAATAAGCTTTTATTTTTCAGGTTAGCAATTTTAATAAGGTTATATAATTAGACAAATGCGAAAATAAGAGGGGTGTTCGGGTCGCTCGAGATGTAATGGATTCGCTGTCGCAATCGAATCGAGAAAAGAAGCCAAGGGTTCCACTCGTCGGTTCTTGTATTTCCTTTTGTGTGAATAATCCGGTAATGTGATTGTGGTTGGGTGTCGATGTAGTAAATCAGTGTACAGTGTGGATTGTAAGTGGTGATGCTCATTTGTCCAGTCTCGAATACAGTCACGAATAACGCAGCAACTTTGTCTTCCGCGTTCCAATTATTTGTAACTGCCGTCTTTTCAAATTTCAAATGTCTTGAATATCTGGAACGTAGTTGTGCCGTCAAATGATGGAGTTTTAACTTTGACTGATCCTGTTGACAATATTGGTCGATTTAATTACACGTCACGGAAACGATCTTTCAGTTCTTCCACATCAGTCTTAATCTTGCCTTGCTCTTCGGAAGTCTGCATTGACACTTCTGCTATTTACTCACTCTTTATTACTCGTTATACGAATTTACAACTTCTTACTCGGCAACTCTCTTATTAGCACTGAGTGTTGCGGCTAGTCCAATCGACTATATTGTTAGCAATATATCACCAGTCGAATATTCTCGCTGTCTGAATAAATCTGTTAAGTTATCGATTTCGATTGTCGATTTTACTCTATTCTAGCTAGTGATGAGCGATATTGCTATTTTTGAATCACTGTGATTTCAGTGATTGCTATTTTTAAATCACTGTGATTTTATTTTGCTATTGTGATCACAACAAAAAAAAACGAATTTATGAGAATTTATACAACACATTTTTTTTTTCATTTTTTACATTTACATTTTTATTAATTTTAACTAATTAATAAATTTTGGGTACATTTAACTGCTTTTGTAATCACCGCTAAAACTTCTTTCTACTTGCTACTTTCGAACTGATATTGTTACTAAACAGTGATTGCTACTTTCGAACTGATATTGTTACTAAACAGTGATTGCTACTTTCGAACTGATATTGTTACTAAACAGTGATTGCTCCTTTCGAACTGATATTGGTACTGAACAGTGATTGCTACTTTCGAACTGATATTGGTACTGAACTGTGATTGTTACTTTCGAACTGATATTGTTACCAAACAGTGATTGATACTTTCGAACTGGTATTGCTACTGAACAGTGATTGATACTTTCGAACTGGTATTGCTACTGAACTGTGATTGTTACTTTTCGAACTGCTATTGTTACAGTGCTCGAATTAGAATCACTGAACGCTATTCCTACAATGATCGAATTAGAATTACTGAACTGTTATTGCTACAGTAATCGAATTAGAATTACTGAACTCTTATATGTAATGTGATTGAACAAAAGCACTGAACTCCTCTATAGCTACGATGATAGATCTCAAATTACTGAACTGAAATTGCGATTGTAAATCACTGATATTTACAAAAATTGATCACAGTTGTTATATGTGATTTTTCAATCACAGTGAAAAAATCACCGGTAGTGAAATATCGCTCATCACTAATTCTAGCATACATGTTCGTCACAGCATAATACATAATGCCGTCGCCAATTTTCGATTAAACCTTGTTCGATACGAAAATAGGACCCAATACACCCCATACTTTTTAACCAATAGTACTAGTATTTTTCATTAATACTGACACATTATATCAAGAATTATTTTTAATTTTTTAGTTTCATGTGTTTTAAAAGCGTGGCATGTTGTAAAAATAAATCGCTAATTAGCCAGTATTTGATTTTAGACAGAACCTTAATGTGACAAATTATCTCTACTCAAAAGTAATCAATTTTGCCATTTCATAGAAGTGTTTTGGCATATACTTGTATTTAGTTGTTTGGAGTAGAAATTGTTGAATAAACCCGGTATGCTTGAAAATTTTTGAATAGATGTGATTAGTCATAGAGAGATCGTGAGTAGAGGTAAAATACTGTAAATATTACGATATCTTTCAAATATTTATACTCTCGCAACAAATGTTGCTAAAGAGAGTATTATAGTTTTGTTCACATAACGGTTGTTTGTAACACCCAAAACTAAACGAGTTAGATATAGGGTTATATATACCAAAGTGATCAGGGTGAAGAGTGGAGTTCAAATCCGAATGTCTGTCCGTCCGTCCGTCCGTCCGTCCGTCTGTGCAAGCTGTAACTTGAGTACAAATTAAGATATCTTGATGAAACTTGGCACACTTATTTCTTGGCACCATAGGAAGGTTGCTTTCGATTTGAGCAAAATCGGACCACTGCCACGCCCACAAAATGGCGAAAACCGAAAACACATAAAGTGCCATAACTAAGCCATAAATAAAGCTATGGAAATAAAATTTGGTATGAAGGATCGCACTATGAAGGGGCATATTTGGATGTAATTTTTTTGTGGAAGTGGGCGTGGCCCCGCCCCCTAATAAGTTTTTTGTACATATCTCGCAAACCAATAGAGCTATATAAACCAAACTTTCTGCTGTCTTTTTTTTACTTCCTATATACCAGAACTTTGAAGACTATCTGAATCGTTTACTTTACAATATATAAAGGAAGTACTAGAGAAGTTATCGGTACACAAATACTATGTTAATAGTGTGGCAGCCCCATTCTAAAAATCGCCGAAATCGGACCATAGATTTATAAGGCCCCATATATCGAACACGAGGACCTCGGTGCTTCTAACAAATATTATGGTTTCCAACTTTCAATGGACTTTATGCACTATATATGACGAATATGTGGGCCAAATTGTGTATTATTTATATTATATAAAGTTAAATAAATAAATTGCGAGAGTATAAAATGTTCGGTTACACCCGAACTTAGCCCTTCCTTACTTGTTTATAACAGTGTTTGTTCATAAATATATGAACATGAAATTTGTATTAGAATAACTTAAACAAAATAATATACAGTCCACTAAATATCAAATGCAATGTTAAGAAACAAAATTGTAATATGAGACTTGATCAGAAAAATCTGAAAATCATTGCATATAAAAGAAACCACATAAACATATATACATTAATATGCAACAAAACGCATACATGCAACACACATACACTTATATGAGGCACGCAAGCATCTATATGCAACACGCATGCACTCAACTATTAATAAAAAACATATTTATACGCACAAGATAACCTATTGGTTATAAAAATACATTTGGGCAATAGCTTGTGTGCATTTGAAATAACCCCTATCGTGCAACATATAAAATATACATGTAAACATACACACATACACATATAATTAATT
Organism: Zeugodacus cucurbitae; assembly: GCF_028554725.1. Classification (NCBI taxonomy): domain Eukaryota; kingdom Metazoa; phylum Arthropoda; class Insecta; order Diptera; family Tephritidae; genus Zeugodacus; species Zeugodacus cucurbitae. The sequence goes on from NC_071668.1 coordinate 37,024,143, forward strand.
CTTAAGATGTATTCAAAAATTGTATTTAAGCAGTGACAAAATGAAAATAAATTTAGAATGAAATAGTTCTCAGTCAAGCTTGGTGTTTTAAATATTTTCCCCGACCCACCGTAAGAGGTATTTGAAATTCAGCTTGTCTTAAACATTTTGGTCCTTCGAGCCGGATTTAGCGCTCAGCCAAAGAAAAAGTCCTGCTATTAGAAAATACAGGCAACTATTAAGAATTTGGGAGTACTATAAGCCTCTAAGAAGAAAAAGAGCATTACTTTGCAAAATAAAGATACATGTAAGCCGGAATAATAAAGGTTCTCCGCATTTATAGTAGTACATATATATATACAATATATACAATATACAATATATATGTACATACTTTTCGTAAAAGTAAAAGCGAAAAAGTATGTAAATAATTAACAAATGAACCAAAAACCATATAAAAGAAGCAAAAATGGACAATATGGTAAGACAACAACAGGAGTTTGGAGATCTTGCTGTACTACAAGTAGGGATGCAAACGATGTATCAATGTTTCTGAAACATCGATGTTTTCGTCAAAAAGCATCGATGTTAGCCATCGATGTTGTGATTCTAAAAATATCGATACATCGATGTCACTTTCAACGATGTTTTATGTCGATGTTTTTTTCAAATTTTACTCCACATCCTTGGAGCACTTTTTCTCGGTATTAATTCGAAAACATCTGCTACGGAGAATTCGTTGGTTGAATGTGCACTTGAATAATACTGAGAATTCGCTTAGGAATTAATGCGAAATAAGTTTTACAAAAAATCGAAAATACATTTTGTGTGACAGTCTTTTTCGTGCTATATGTGTTAGAAGTTGTTTTTGAGCGTTTAATATAAGTGTTGTTTCGAATTCATCTGTTATCAATCACAACTTTATTACAGGTGTAGTGAATATAAAATATATGTAAATAATTGCATTAGACGATTAAATATGTACACAATATTTCAGATTTTCAAAATGCTGCCTTCAAAATTAAAAAGCAGGGTCTGGAGCTTCTTTATAAGAAATTCAGATGCTTCCGCCACATGCAAAATCTGCAGCAAGAAATTAAAAACATCAGGTAACACGTCGAATCTTCGCTGTCACGTTGAGAATGTACATAAAAAGGTATTACTCGATCAAGTTGATGATGCAGAATGCTCCTCCAAAACTACGCCGCACTCGGAACCAAAACAGCGAAAAATTTCTGATATAATGAACATAACACCAACCGCTGGGACGACAGCGTCAAGTGAGTTATGCGATAATAGTAGTAAGAAGACTGCATGTATTGAATCGTCTCCTAGTACATATACTCCGTCAGTACTGCAAAATAAATCGGATCAGTTGCCAGCGCTGATCCAACCTAATGTGAAAGACTTTTTTGAGTAGGTCAAAAGTATTTCTTACCAAGATGGGTCTAAATCAAAGAAAATTACTGAAGCAATTGTGAAATATATTATAATGGACAACAAGCCATTTTCCACTGTAGAAGGAAAAGGTTTTCTGCAGATGATGAAAGAACTGGTTCCGCTTTTTAAAGTTCCAAGTAGAGAAACAATAAAATTACGAGTGGATGAAAAATATGAAGCGCTGTCTTCAATTTTCAAAGAGTATATTCGAAAGTGCGACAGCTATTGCCTAACGTATGACATATGGACGGAGACAATGAAAAATCATTCGTTCCTTGGGGTAACAATTCATTTTTTGGACAATTTACGTTTATTGAGTGGGACGTTAGGAGTAATCGAACTGCACGAAAGTCATACAGCAGCTTATATAGAAGGAACTATGCGTAAACTTTTCAACGAGTGGAACGTTTCCATAAATAAAGTTTCTGCTTGTGTAACTGATAATGATTCAACCATGATGACATTAAATAGAAGCTTGTTTGGCGAAAAAAAAAAAATAATACTCTGCTTCGCACACACGCTTAATTTGGTTGTAACGCAATCAATAGATAAGTCCACGGAAGTATCAGCTTTGATAACTAAGGTGCGCGACATTGTTAAGTTTATTAAAAGAAGTGTTAATGCCAGTGATCAATTGCGGCAGAAACAAATAGACACCGGGGTTTCTACAAGTAATACCAAGAAAATGATTCTTGACGTAAGAACGCGATGGAATTCATGTTTTTATATGTTAGAGAGATTTGTCCAGTTAGCCCCTATTTTAAGTGAAGTACTGCTCACTCGCCCAGAAGCACCCTCTATGGTTAATGCCTTCGAGCTGAACAAAATTAAGGAGCTGATTGAATTATTAAAGTGTTTTGAAATTGTGACCAGGGAGATTTCGGCTGATACCTACGTTACCATTAGCAAGGTTATACCTTTAGTAAGCTGTTTAACAGAAGCTCTGACAAAAATTTCAGCTCAAGATGCTATTGTAGGGGAGCTAAAAAGTGAACTGCAAAAGAACATGAATAAGAGATTTGACAAACTTGAATTTAATTCAGTTCTGGCGTTGGCTACTGTATTGGATCCGAGATTCAAATTACTGCATTTTATAGATGCACTGGCTAAAAAAAAAACAGTTTTGTATATAAATAGTTTCATAAAGGATGCAAATAATAGCGTTAGTACGTCGGATACGTTTGCAACAGAAAACCCGTTTGATATTTGGAGCCATCATAAACAGTTGGCCCACCAAAATATGAAATGAAAGTTTTCCAATTCATCTGCTATTACAACAACGGAAGTTGAAGTGCAAATGTATCTTGGATCGGCTGTTGCTTCTATCAATCAGAATCCAACAGAAATGTGGGATGATATGAAAAATGTATTCCCGGAATTGTATAAACAAGCTTCCAAATATTTATCTATTGTGGCCACTTCAGTACCTAGTGAACGACTGTTTTCTAAAGCTGGAGCAACGATCACACAGCAAAGAAATCGCTTGGCAGGAAAAAGACTTTCCAAATTGCTATTTTTAAATTCTGTTTTAAATAAATAATTTGTTGTTTGTTAAAAAACTATTTATATATTTTATTTATTGAGAAAAGGTTTTAATAGGTAGCTCAAATATATATCAACTAAAGGCGTACTACTGTATTTCACTTATTTATGGTTCTGAAATAAGCCTTTTATTGTCGAGTTGAATCGACGTTGGGGCCGATGTTGCGTTAAAGAAAAGTTACTGTCTTTTCGATTTTTAAATTTACAAAATTTCAGTATATATTCAATTTGATTTCGATTTATGTATACATCAAATATATGTGAGGGTGTGATTTTACAATATTTGTTAATTGTTTTATGTATATTTAATTAGTATCCAATGTTAGTATAAATTTATTATAATAACCTGTGTTGTATATGAATAATTCCTTGTGTTGTTTAATGTTGATTAATGTGTGGTTGTTGGGGATATTCTCCTTTTGATATTCGCAAATTAATGTCGAATTTATGTTGTCTTCGTTTTCACGTTTAGGGTTGAGTTGATGTTTAATTTTTCCTTTTTGTTAAATACTTTGTTTCCACTTGCTGATTTCACTTGCGATTTGCGCGGGATTTTATGTACGAATACGAATTTGTTGAAGTGTTTTTGTAACTCATCGGGTATTGTTTTGTTGCAAAAGTTATTAGTGAAGTTTGTGGCGGTTTATCTCCTCTGCATTACATCTCTATTACTTTTCGGAGTATTTGATAGTAATGCAGAGGAGTATTTGTTTGCGCTAAACATTTATGCTCACTTATAAAATACGTTAAAAAAGTTCAAAAATACATCGATGTTTCGATGTATCGATGTTTTAATGGCCGATGTTTTTGATTTCGATGGGTTTTGGAGAAACATCGATACATCAAGAATTTAAAATCAAGCTTCAAATACAATTTGAATACGTAGAAGAAGCTTTCTATGAAATCCAAGATATCCATTTCAACGGCTTGGCAAAATACCTGCTAGAAGAAAAAATGGAGGATTTTCGAGAAAAATATAAAATTACACAGAAAAGAATAACGGAGAAATTGGAAAAATACGTTACAACCGGTTTCGACCCTAAAACTGCTTTTAATGTAATATCTACAGAAAAAACAGATTTTACAAAGTTCTCTCTGAGGAAAACTAGCAGAGAATTATTCAATTCAACACAAGCTAAACCTGCAAGTTCACGGGTTGTTACATATGATTTACCATTGAATTTTAACACTGATTTCACTGGAACTTCATTGTTTGGCAATGCTGCCGCTAAGTCCGTAGGGCTTTTTGGATCCACGCTCGATCAAGGTGCAGCTAACAGAACTAGTGGAAATTTTCGCGATGGTGATGCAACTACTCTTGGCACCGGTACCACTTTACATTGTGAACTTTTTGATAATGGTAAAAGTACTTTTGGCACCGCTACCACAGTTGGACCCAATGCATTTGACGATGGAAATATGCCACCGGAGAGATTTTCCGAAAGTGACGTGAATCATGAACTCTGTTTAACTGAAGAAAAAGATACAAAAGGAGTTTTTACTAAGAAACCCAAAACCGAGGATCGCAAAATCGCACAACAAATTGACAACGAAATTAACCAACTCGAAGACAACATTAAAACCAAACCATTTTATATGAACGAAGGAAGGAAGGAAGATAAAAATTTCCAGCAATACAGTAGAAAATCGGGCATGAGCAGGGGAATAACCATAACACAGATTCCGGCAACTATGATTGGTGAAGACGTTCATGTTAAGACGATATCAGACAAAGTGCACTATAACTTTCGCCGGCCGGCAGATTCTCACTTCGGAGAAATTTGGGAGGCGGGAAACAAAACAATTAAAGCAATTAATGCTTATCATTCAACTAAACCAGAAGCATCAATAAAGGTGAGAAATAATACAAAAATATATTTAGATCCGATTGGCAAAATAGCTAAAATAAATTCAAAGCGGAATATAATCGTTTATTACGAGTATGGTAAATAACACAGAATATATATAAACCATAATATACAAGTAAAATTAAGATACAACTTTAGGCCCTGGCAAAATGTTCATAAATACATATATGAACATGAATGATTTATTACATTAAGATTGAATTATATGTAGAACATTATATTTTTGACAATAAGCAATAAGTTAAATGAAAAGAATATACAGTCCACTAAATAACATGTGCAATGGTAAGCAACAAAGCCATTGCATATCGAATAAAACTTTGGCCCCTGGCAGAATGCTCATAAATATATGAACATGAAATTTGTATTAGAATAACTTAAACAAAATAATATACAGTCCACTAAATATAAAATGGAATGTTAAGAAACAAAATTGTAATATGAGACTTGATCATAAAAATCTGAAAATCATTGCATATAAAAGAAACCACATAAATATACAGGCATTAATATGCAACAAAACGCATACATGCAACACTCATACACTTATATGAGGCACGCATGCATCTATATGCAACACGCATGCACTCAACTATTAATAAACAAACATATTTATATGCACAAGATAACCTATTGGTTATAAAAATACATATGGGCAATTGCTTGTGTGCATTTGAAATAACCCCTTATCGTGCAACATATTGTGATTTACAACAAATACCAGTGAAAATAGTCTCGCATAGTTGCAAGATTGTCGTAAAACAAAATACATGTAAAAATTTATAATTCTAATTATAGGTTTTTCAAAAATTCGTTGGGCTTTATTCCGCATATATGTGTTGGTTAATATGTGATATATCTTAGCAAAATTAAGTGAGCGTATAGTCTTGGATATAGTGCACCTTGCGGGTGAAAATGAATGAAATCGGTTCAGGAAATATCTCAGCCCTCATATACTATATATATGACGATTTTCGTTATTCTATTAAACTTTATGCCTTTGAAATAACCCCTTATCGTGCAACATATTGTGATTTACAACAAATACCAGTGAAAATAGTCTCGCATAGTTGCAAGATTGTCGTAAAACAAAATACATGTAAAAATTTATAATTCTAATTATAGGTTTTTCATAAATTCGTTGGGCTTTATTCCGCATATATGTGTTGGTTGATATGTGATATATCTTAGCAAAATTAAGTGAGCGTATAGTCTTGGATATAGTGCACCTTGCGGGTGAAAATGAATGAAATCGGTTCAGGAAATATCTCAGCCCTCATATACTATATATGACGATTTTCGTTATTCTATTAAACTTTATGCCTTTGAAATAACCCCTTATCGTGCAACATATTGTGATTTACAACAAATACCAGTGAAAATAGTCTCGCATAGTTGCAAGATTGTCGTAAAACAAAATACATGTAAAAATTTATAATTCTAATTATAGGTTTTTCAAAAATTCGTTGGGCTTTATTCCGCATATATGTGTTGGTTAATATGTGATATATCTTAGCAAAATTAAGTGAGCGTATAGTCTTGGATATAGTGCACCTTGCGGGTGAAAATGAATGAAATCGGTTCAGGAAATATCTCAGCCCTCATATACTATATATGACGATTTTCGTTATTCTAACTATTAAACTTTATGCCGAATTTATGGGTAAATTTGTGCGTTATCTTAATAAAATTTCTTCAATACACCCGAACTTAGCGTTTCCTTACTTGTTTCATTTATTTATCTAGTAGTAGATTCATCGAATTTTTTTCTTCACGTGCTTGTGTTGACCAAATGGTTTAATTGCACGTAAGAAATGTGACATTCAACCTAATATCTGGTGTGTAAATGTTTTGTGTTCGATGTAGCAGCGTTTGCGTCCATAATTCTGGATTTGCTTGCAGCACATACTCCCATCCTTACGAGAGTTCTGCGCAGCTACCATAAGTGACACGAATTAGGTGGCATATCTTCAACGCCCCATATGAGGTTTAAAATATCTGAATGGAAAATGAATTTAAATTTAAGTCAAGATAACATTATTATTCAACAATTATTTACATATTCCATGGTTTCGCCATTTTTGTTGACTACTGTTGATGTAGTTTCTATTGCGTACATCACAATTACAGTGAGATGAAGTATTACTGTATCACCTTCTTCAATTCTATCTTTTAGCTCTAGAAAACTCATATTTTACGTTTTATTTATTTAAAAAATTGTGGTTTAATAATTTAAACTTTAATTAGGCCGCAGATCACTGATTTAAAGAAAAAAACAATACTCCCATGATATAGCTCAAAACAAAAATTGTTCAAACACACGAGAACTTTAGAACTTAACTTTGAAAATGGGCGGAGCTATCATTTTTTTAGGACAGATATGTATATACAGTACTTTTCGCTTAAGGCAGTAGTCTGCTTTAAAAGCCGAAAAAAAAACGTTTTTTAGTAATTTTTTTTGAAAGGGTAGGAAATGATTGCGGTAAACGGAATTTCAAGACGATAGTGTACTATATTTAAGGCTTAAAAAGTAATATTTATTATTAAACAATATTGAAATATTTTCAAAGTTGTAAGTATTTTTATGGAGTGCCTGGAGTCTGCACTTGTAAATCGGTGCCGGTGATGGAGGTCGTGCGATGCATCTGAAACAGTCGAACCAAATTTGTTTTTAATTTTTATAAGTTTCTTTTCTTTATGAACTAAAAAAATACCGAAGTAGTTATAAAATTCCAAATTTTTCCGAAGTTTTTTAAGAAAAAATTTGACTTTAACTTGCAAAACAAGTAGTTTAAATAATACTCTTGTCCAACTTTTTTAGTTCAAATAGAAGATAATTTAATACTGAAGCTAGATCATTTTGGTTTTTTTCAATCGGACATATATTCTTTTTGCTTTCGCCGGCACCGTTTTCTAACACTTGTGAAAATGAAAACTCGAGAAAACGCGCTTTAAAGTCTGCCTGAGCATTCGCACCAGCTGGACACTCGGCCACTAAATCGGCTCTAGCTTCGAAAATATGTCGAATTGGCCTCTGGAATTTAAAAGGCATGTTCTTGGATAGTTTTGGAAGAGATTTAAAACAAAACAAAAAAAATCGATTTTTTGAAGCCTGTAAAGCAGACTACTGCCTTAATTGCACATCAAAATTTGCACAATTTTTCGTTTAATTAACCGTGGAATCAATTAACAGATACTCGCTTAATTGAACAATTTGTTCAATTAAAAGAATCCCGTATAAATGAACAGTTTCTTCAATTGCAGGAATCACTCTTATTTAGACCAACTGGTGAATTAAGGGATTAGGGTTCAAAATTTTAAATTTTTATGTCTTATTAAATAGTACAATATTAAAATATTATCCAAAATTATGAGACGGATACGATTAAAATTTCAAGAGATATAAGGTAAATCCTACCATCAGACCACTTCAGTATGATTGAAGAACTTTAAACGGGTTTATCTCAAACTCATATTTTGAAGTCAGTGGACATAATTTCTTGAAAAGTTATGAAGCGATTCTGTTGAAAAATTTCCGAACATCTTTACTACAACTACTTTTTTGAGTCAGTACATGGCGCAAATTTGACCACAAAAGTTAGTTAAAATATACATTTCACAATATGTATCTATAATATGCTGAATCAAATATTAGGATGTAATTGAAAACCTAAAATATTGTAAATATACTCATGTTTTCAACCTCTGAAACTCACCTAACCCCTTAAAGGATAATGCATATGTATGTGCACATATTTAAATATTTTTTATCCTTAAAGGAAAAAATGCAATAATTATATTATGTAATATGTAATCTATATATCTATTAAGGTACATTCATATGTATATATGTATATTTGCTTTTCAAATTTAATATAAAAAAATTATACAGTGTTGATAAGAAGATTAGTTTTTTTCAACAATATTATTTGGTGGAATTAACCGGGGAAATTTAAAAGAAAAATTATTTTTGATGACATATCTTTTGAACCAATTATCCGAGAAAATTTACGTGTGCTTTCATATGTTATATTTTTTGTCCGATAACACCGTTCAATTATACGTGGAAGCCAATTAACCATAGGGTAAATTGAACGAAAAGTACTGTATTACTCTTAACTCAAATATGAAGTGATAAAAATTTCAAAGTCCTATGTATCCTGGTTCATTAGTTACAGGATGTTGCTTATAGGCACAAATTAAATTATTATAAACAAACTAAATACTTTTCTCATGAATTCTTATACTCTCGCTACAAAAGTTGCTAAGAGAGTTTTATAGTTTTGTTCACATAACGGTTGTTTGTAAGTCATAAAACTAAACGATTTGGATATAGGGTTATATATATATGATCAGGATGACGAGACGAGTTGAAATCCGGATGTCTATCTGTCCGTCCGTATTTGAACACGTATTCTTTGGCACCCTGAGGAGGTTGCTTTTGAAAATGGGCAAAATCGGACCATTGCCACGCCCACAAAATGGCGAAAACCAAAAACCTATAAAGTGTCATAACTAAGCCATAAATAAAGTTATAAAAGTAAAATTTGGAATAAAGGATCGTACTAGGAAGGGGCATATTTGGATGTAATTTTTTTTTTGGGAAGTGGGCGTGGCCCCGCCCCCAAATCGGTTATTTGTATATATCTCGCAAACCAATAAAGTTATATAAACCAAATAGTCTGCAGTCGGTTCTCCTACGTACCCCACCACACACCATGAAAATAGTTGAAATCGGATAATAACCAGGCCCACCCCCCATACAAAAGTTAGGTTAAAAATTACTAAAAGTGAGTTCACTTACTAACGAAAAACGTCAGAAACACTAAATTTCACAGAAATAATAGCAGAAGGAAGCACTGAGATTTTTTTTTTACAAAATGGCAAATGGGAGTGGTATCGCCCACTTATGGGTCAAAAACCATATCTCAGGAACTACTCGACCGATTCGAATGAAATTCGGTATATAATGTTTTCTTGACACCGTGATGACACGTGAGGAAATCGGTTCACAACCACGACAATTTCCCATATAACTCATTTTTCAATTCCATACATAATACTAATAATAATTATAATATATACATAAGGAACCAATGAAGATAGCGAAATAAAACTTTACACAAATACTGGATTGTGGCATCACTTGTGAAAAAATTGTCGAAATCGGACTATAAATTTTCATTGCCCCGGATATCGAATATGAAGAACTCAGTGCCCAATAGACCTGGCGTTTTTTTTTTTTTTTTGGAAATTTGAGTACGGGGATTGGTCAAATATGCGATTCGATGAAATAATTCATGTGGTAAATTTTTAACTCAATCAGAGTGTGCCAAAATATAGAAAAACACTTGGTTTTTTACTGTTATCTGTTTATTTATTAAAGAAAAAATAAAATGACGCAATTTTTCCACAATTTTCATTTCAATCATTAATATATGTCTCAAGAATATTACAAAAGCGAAGTTTTAGTATATGAAGGGAACTTTTGCCTGTAGTTCTCGACAATATGAAGCAAGTATTGTTTATCTTCTTCGCTATGAGTTAAAGACCCGTTAAAATCTGTTATTAGTTTTACTTTCCTCTCAGCAGAATCATTAACAGCAGTGACGTTTTTGAGGATTTGAACACCTTCTAAATATTCTGCATTTTCGCACCAGTTTGAGGGAAAAATTGAAAAATTTTACGTCTATTTCCAATCATGAAAAGATATTTCTAGTTCTTTGCGTTACAAAACAACTTAAATCTTTACTTATGAATGCTTTCATTTCTTCAATGCTGGCATTTACATTTTTATGCAGATAAACGCCATTGTCGTCATTGCTTTCAAACTCTTTTTCTAATGCTAGTGCTTCAACCATCTTTCTTTTCTCATTTAAGTCCACATTAGAATCGAAAAAGGCGAGACCAACGGCTTCCTCGGACAGATACCATAAGTGGTTTTTCATTTTATCTAATAAGGCTAGAGATGTTTTTGGGTCGTAATAACCGGCAATGTTTTTTACCAGCTGCAAATCCAAATTTGGTGCTTCGACTGCATTAGCAGTTCGAAACCAATACGGAATATAAAGACGCACCAGGAAAATACACACATTGCGGAATCCATTTAAATGGCTGGAAGACATTTTAAATTGTTTTTGCAAAGCAAACATTTTTAAGGCATATACATATCGCTTTTGACATAAACCTGGCATGTGACGTCGCGCCAGGTGCACGACAGGAAAAGTTCGGGATGCTGCCACCTAAGAAAATAAACATGAGTTGCAATAGCTCTTTGTAATCATGGCGAATGTGGTCTTTTGCTATATTTTTGATGCAAAATTCATTATTGGCTTCACATTCCTCTACATTTATAGCACGTCGCATTTCTTCATCCATGATTCCAATTGAAAGATCTTTTAAATTGAAAGTGTTCCATTCCCGCGAAAAACGTTCAAATATGGCAATTTCCGGGCCACAAGATTTTCCAAAGTATATTTCAAATACAGCTCGTAGTATGATTTCTGCAATATGATGCCTGCATGGCAACCACTACAAGCTACGTTTCAATTTTTGTTCCAGCAACATTCCAGCACCGTTACGTTTACCAGTGTTTGTAGCTGTCGTGTCAAAGCATACCATTTCCACCGAATTTATCATATTCATTTTTTCAAAGTAATTATGCTTCACCAGTTCCACATTCAATAATTGGAATGGAAATTAATTTTTCTATATTATCTGCCGTTAAAACAATAGCTAGGCGTTCTACTTTTTCCTTTCCAGTCATTGCAGGAAGTAGTTTACCGTCCCAGTGTCACACAAATGTATCAGCGATCTGAAAAATTTTCGCTCTGAGAAGTAATCATAACAAATCCAAAACTAACTTTTATACTTTGAAATTCTCAATAATTTCTGTACCATGACGCCGACGATATTCCTTGCGCTGTTTTCTCAAACTTGTACAATTAATAACCAGATCTTCAATTTTGTGACCCAAAGCTTTAGCTGTTGCAATAATAAAATGAATTGCGAGAGGGGTTGACATATTGTCAGCATCCATGCAAGTAAGCATTCTATCATCTATGAAGGTTTTTTTACCACGTTTTTTTTTCAGCTCGTTGGTGTTTAATACGATCATCAAGTACTCTACAGATTTTTCAGACTCACATTTACTTTCATCACTTACATCATAGTCTACACTCAACTCTAAAAAAATAGTTGAAAGAGAAACTTACATATTATTTGTTTCAGCAGAATTAAAAAAATACCTTGAGTGCTTTCCAATCTTTGATACTTTGCTCTGCGTCGATTTTCTTCTTCTAACCTTCGCGCCTTCCGTTTTTCTTTATTTCCGAGACATTGATCCATAGAAATCATGCTCCCAAGACGATCTGGCTCTTTTTGTTTAATTAAAAAGTCTCGGTCCTCAGGAATAGCTATCATTTCTAAAGCATCAGCATTTGCAATATCGAATAAATTGTTCAAATTATCATTGAAATCATTTTGCTTTTTACGAGAACTAGGAAACGAAGATGTACAAAATTTCTGTACTGTTCTGCACTCATCAAATAATTTCACCAATTTATCGTCACATGTTCTTTTGTTTAACGTTGGAATACGTGCTCTTTCCCAAAAAGGCAATATTTCCTTCGAAGCCAATTTAGCACTTTCCTTAATTGTTTTCTTTTCACACCGCACATAGTAAAAAAAACATTTCAGCACTTGTAGTTTTGACGGTAACTTGCTTCCAAGTATGTATATTTTTTTCACATTTTCCTATCAAATATACGTTTGTGTCAGCAGATCTAAGTGTAACAAAATTCAATCATCACGATATTGCAGTATAACTTTTACTATTTTTAATTATTTTAATAAAGACCCTTTCTTAACCACAGTCAATTTCGCAATGACAAAATATTAAAAGCTCTATTTGCACGTCTCAGTCTGTCTAATTATCAACATTGGCGTATGTGAACCGCAATGTATGAATTTACCGTTAGGCGGGCCACTGACTACATTATCTGCGCAAATTCGAGAAATTTGTTGTTGTGAACTCAGAGCACGCAATTCCACTCAATTCCAACAACAGTCTTGTGCAGATAATTTGTGTAGTCAGTGGCCCGCCTTAGTTCAATGGAATTTTTACTAATTTACTCTTTTCTAATATTTATAAATTTTCTTATCATTATTGGACAAATAGAAAAAATTACTGTGCAAAATATTGAGGAAAAATGAGGTCATTACATTCTATATATAATAAATAAACATATATGTGATGTATGTGTTTGGCGTTGCAACCGTTTAGCCGGTTATAGCCGAATCGACGATAGTGCGCCACCTCTCTCTCTCCTTCGCAGTTCGGCGCCAGTTAGAGATCCCAAGTGTAACCAGGTCGCTCTCCACCTGGTCCCTCCAACGGAGTGGAGGCCTTCCCCTTCCTCGGCTTCCTCCGGCGGGTACTGCATCGAACAATATTGCCTACAAATAAACATATAACAGTAAAAAAAACCAAGTGTTTTTCTATATTTTGAACTTTGGCCTCATTATGGCACAGGTTGGCACACTCTGATTGAGTTAAAAATTTACCACATGAATTATTACATCGAATCGCATATTTGACCAATCGCCGTACTCAAAATTCCAAAAAAAAAATCTCATATAAGCTGCGCCAGGTCTAGTGCCCAAGGTAACTTTTCAACGAAAATTTCGGTAAATCGGCATCTTAATTTAATTCAGAGGAAATATTTTTCTTCTAATAGTGTGTCTTTGTATCAGAAAAGGTTAAAATCTGGTCATAACTTCCCTAATATATGAATATATGAGAATACTTAATTATAGGATTTTCAAAAATACGATGAGCTTAATAGCTTATAAATCGGTTAATATGTGAAATATATTTATGCCGAATATATGGGTCAAATTGTGTGTTTTCTTAATAAAGATATAGCAATAAATTGCGAGAGTATAAAATGTTCGGTTGCACCCGAACTTAGCCTTTCCTTACTTGTTTTTAAATAACTCTGTTATCTTTACTTATTTATATAGTTCACTTTCAGCCGGTTTCACGAAAGTTTTTAATTGAAAATTAAGTTCCATTTAATTTTAATTTTAATTTTTATTTAACTTTGCACTTAAATTTCTTGCGTTTCACCATTATTGACATTTGGCATCAAAAAAATTAAAAGGCAGGGATGTTAGTAAGAATAACAGCTGATTTATGTAAACAAATAAATTGTATTTCTTTGCCAAACTGGTAAACAAATGGGAATTCAGCTGATAGAAAAGCGTAACCATGGTTACATATGACAGTATTTAAATAATATTTAAATGGCAAAGCGTGACCATTTAAATAAAAATTAAGTCAAATGGTGGAACTGAAATTAATTATTTTTCACTTAAATTTGTTTCGTGAAACCGGCTGTTTGTTTTAAAATAAAATATTTTTATGTTTTTGAGCACTTTTTGTGTAACTACTTTAGTATCACTTTTTTCGCGAAACGAAACGATTTTGATAATTTCACTCTGCGGCGAACGCCTACTGAATGAATACGTGCACAGCTCACAACAAAAAATGTAACTGTAAGCTTGCACAACACATAAGTCTACATAATTGAAAAAATCGTTGGTCAAAAATATTTAAATAAGCCGGTTGCCTATAGGCAACATTGGGCATGAAATGTGTGTATGTATGTATGTAGTGGTGTTATGGGAATTTCTTTGAATGTGTTGGAGTTTCAGTACCCTTCACTTGCTGGGTTCTATAGTACATAATAACGAGCAGTTATCAACCTCAGAAAAACACTACGTCTTCGTCTTTGTTTAAAATATGAAGAAGCTGTGCGATTAATACAACGTCCGCAAGTTTCAACTAAAAATTATGAAGTCTATGGAGTCTACTTAAGCAAAGGTATGACTATAAACGAATTCTATTCAAAACACAGTAGGACCGAATATTGGATATAAATTGTGACAATGCTGAAAGCGTAAGATAATTATTAGATACTACAAATGAGTGTTTTAACGCTATAGAGTTACTAGGAATAAGGGTGCCTGCAGAGTGGACGGTCAAAGCCGAGCCGAGCGCAAAACTGATGAATGCGAGTAATAATCTAAAAAGCTATGCGCATACAATTTTATTCGAAATCGCACAGTAAGCGCAGACCGTAAAGCTGGTCAATGCGAGAAAGAATTGGCATAAGGAAGTAGAAACGCATCTAATATCATTGGAAAACAAATTAGCGCAATAATAAACTCAAAGAAGAATACAACAAAATCATAAAAAATATATAGATCACGGTCATGATTCAATTATAAAAGTTTTGGTAAGTAATGACAGCAAAGTTTTGACCCTGTGTTACAAAATGGTGTATTTTAGAAAGAAATAAATATGGGAATAATTTGTTCGCTTTTAGTGAACACCTAGTTGTTGCAGAAAGACGGCTGTCGTTTTTCAACAGTTTTCTCATTAATATGATCTCACGTATTATAATATTTAATCGGTTCTGCCATTATAGCTAACAAAGTATCAGTGGAAAGTTCTTTAAAAATACTCAGTTTAGTTTGAAATGAAATATTTAAAGTTTAAATATTACTTGACTAATTGATTGATTAATTAAATGTTGCTTAAATTTTTTATTTAATTATATATTTATTTTTATAAATCTATGTTATGCGTGGTAACTAAATAGAGTTAGTAATTAAATGTAATAAAAACGATAGCAAATCATATAACAAACATGATTTCGGACTCCAGATGCATTGTGCGACTAATTTTAAATAAAGGTAAAGACTGCAGAAATTTACAATGAGATATTGATCATGATAGAAGATATGTGTTTATTGATGTCAAATAGTCAAATAAAGTATTGTCATGTTTTGGAATGACATCACCAAATCGTCATATGCACGTTGCATTAACCAAGAGTTGCAAAGAGCTCAGCATGTTTGCTGAATTCATTAAGTCTAATTACACAGCCGCACAAAAAAAAATTTTGGTTCTGACCTGGGGGTCTCACTATGTAGACTTTATGTGTGTTGGGTCGCTGAATCCGAATCCGAGGTCCATTTAACCCCATCAGTTCAGGATTTTGACATAACCTCAAAAAACCAATATGGCGGACACGTTTTCGAAAAATTCATCGGATTCGCTTGAAATTCGTTACTCGGGGGTTTTTGGGGTCGCTGATTACGAATTTGAAGTCAGTTTTTGAAAATTCAAAATGGCGGATGCAATATGGCGGACACTTTTTTGAAAAATTCATCAAATTCACTTAAAATTCGTTACTCGGGGGTTTTTGGGGTCGCTGATTACGAATTTGAAGTCAGTTTTTGAAAATTCAAAATGGCGGATCCACTATGGCGGACGACTTTTTTAAAAATTCATAGGATTCGCTTGAAATTCGTTACTCAGGGGTTTCAGGAGTCGCTGATTACGAATTAAAAATGAGTTTTTAAAAATTCAAAATGGTTGTGGAAAGAATTTTAGGTATCAGTCGAAATTATTTTAGCGATTTGTCCTGATGGAGGTATACTTTACTCGATCGAATTCTGCTCCATGAAGTCTTCAGTGTACACTAAAGAAAAATATGGATAATAAATCTTATTTATTTTTGAAAAATATAATTTATTTAATAGTATATAATATATATATATATATATATATATATATATATATATAAATATATATATAATATATTAATATATATAATATAATATATTTAATAGTTTTCTTTTTTCGAGCTATATCGAGTTCTTTTCTCTTCAAAAGATCTATGTAATGGATTTCTTTTGCGCTTGTTGTTTTGTCCAAGTGATTCTCTTTTTAGCATCCAGCAAAAATCTGCCAACATATTCACATCCCACACTCCCTGATAGCGAGTTTCAACAACTTTAATGTCTTGGTGGAAACGTTCACCTTGTTCTTCACTAAAATGTCCCACGTTTTCAGGAAATTTGTCCAGATGAGAGTGCAAGAAATGCAGCTTCAAACTCATCAAGCACCCTAGTTTCTCGTAGTCATGTAACATTTTGGCCACAATTTCTTTATATTGTGGACTTTTTCGATTTCCCAAGAAGTTTTCTGCAACCTCTCGAAAACTCAACCAAGCTGCTTTCTCCTGATCATTCATTTGACTAATAAAGACATTATCTTTAAACATTTTTCGAATTTGAGGACCGTCAAATATACCTTCTTTAATTTTGGCCTCAGAAATTTTAGGAAAAATCGTCTGCAAGTATTCGAAACATTTTCCTGTCTTATCTAGAGCCTTGACAAATTGTTTCATAAGACCTAGCTTGATATGCAAAGGAGGAGGCAGGATCTCTGATGGATCTACGAGAGATTCATTAATGACATTGTGCGACCCAGGTGTAAGGGATTTTCTCTTTGGCCAATCCCTTACCTTATAATGCTGTTTTCTAGCTCTACTATCCCATAAACATAAGTAATAGGGGTATTTTGTAAATCCAGACTGTTGCCCGAGTAACATGGTTATGATCTTGAAATCTCCACAAATCTGCCACCTGTGTTGCTTGTAACCAATTTTATTTAAATGTATTTGCATATTATCATATTTTTCCTTCATTACAGTCGAGTGGGCTATAGGTATAGGAGCAAAAACGTTGGAATTATGGAGTAATACTGCCTTAATACTTCTTTTCGACGAGTCGATGAAAAGTCGCCATTCTGTTGCTTTGTAGCAGTCTTTTTTCATTGTCTTCACTTTCAGAATAGTCAGTGTCGCTATCGTTATGGTCGCTCTCAGGCTCGTAATCATCCACATTCATCAATTCGTCATTTTTCACTGCGTTGATGCTCTCGAAATCAGTTCTTTCATTTTCTTTGTCAGATAAAATTGGAGCCTTTACTGATGTCACTATTTTATAGACGATGTTGTGTTTGTTTTTAACAGTGTAATTCTTTCTAATTTCATTTGAGCAAAAAAAGCAATCTTCTTTAGAAAGAGGTTTCTTCCATTCTGCTGGACTGGAAAATTTTATTGCTTTTTTGTCTTTCTTCCAACGGTTAAACATTGATTTACAAGAATTGCAAATTATATTGGGAACCCATGCATTCTCATCAATTTGTAAATCAAAAATTGCCTTGTACGTGACTTTGATGTCATCAGTAATTTTGTTTCGCAATGAACTAACTTCGTACTTGCAGCAGATATAACAAAACACATCGCGATTACTATCGCAGTTGTGACATAGATTGTCACTTTGTCTTGTCGCAGTATACTCTACATTAGCCAAGTTTCCCACCAATGAAGAGCTGCAGTTGTTGGATGACGACGCCTGAGAGCCTGCTTTCTCACTCTCAACCGCCGATACTGGGGTTTCGAGTCCCTGCATCGTAACACGTTTCTTACGCGGGTCTGCCATGACGGCATCAAAGCCGTTATCCAGGGACTTAGCCGGATAGCGCACAATCTCCGTTGCCCACCGTCACCACGTGGAGGTGCCCTGGATGCAGACACACGCAAGATCCAATTACTCAGCATAGGACTTAAGCAAAATGTACTCTTCTCAAACAAAGAACCGAAATAAGATTTATTATCCATATTTTTCTTTAGTGTATCCGCCATTTTGAATTTTCAAAAACTGACTTCAAATTCGTAATCAGCGACCCCAAAAACCCCCGAGTAACGAATTTTAAGTGAATTTGATGAATTTTTCAAAAAAGTGTCCGCCATATTGGATCCGCCATTTTGAATTTTCAAAAACTGACTTCAAATTCGTAATCAGCGACCCCAAAAACCCCCGAGTAACGAATTTCAAGCGAATCCGATGAATTTTTCGAAAACGTGTCCGCCATATTGGTTTTTTGAAGTTATGTCAAAATCCTGAACTGATGGGGTTAAATGGACCTCGGATTCGGATTCAGCGACCCAAAACACATAAAGTCTACATAGTGAGACCCCCAGGTCAGAACCAAAAATGTTTTTTGTGTGGCTGTGTTATTGTTCTAACTCCCCTACGAATGTGCCATATCAACATGTGTCTTGTTCGAGTAACGTTATTAATGCACCTATAATTTCTGAATTAGATGTCTTAAACCATCTAGATACTTTAAAAAGTTCGTTTAAATATGGCCCCGATATGGTTCCCTCATGCTTCCTTAAAAATTGTGCAAAATATATTTATCTACCTTTAACTAAGCTTTTCAACTCATCTCTTAAACAAGGTATTTTTCCGTCATTGTGGAAAAACTCTTTTATAATACCTTTGCATAAAAGCGGTGTTAGATCATCCGTTGAGAACTATAGGGGGATAGCAAAAATGTCAGCTATACCCAAACTTTTTGAAGCTATTATCACTGACCAAATTACATTCTCGATTTCTCCATTGATTTCATTTTCTCAGCATGGATTCTGTAAAGGGAAATCTACAGCAACAAACTTGCTTGAATTCGTAAGCCATGTGTCAATGGGTTTTAGAGACAATAAGAATACCGATGTTATTTATACTGACTTTAGTAAAGCATTCGATAGAGTAAACCACTCTATTCTATTGCAAAAATTGGATTATCTTGGTTTTCAACCAAGACTTCTTAATTGGGTATCCTCATATCTTACTAACAGAAAACAACAAGTTATATTTAATAACACTTTATCCGATTCAATTATGGTCCCTTCAGGCGTTCCACAAGGTAGTCAACTCGGTCCGATTCTGTTCTTATTGTTTATTATGATATACCTTCCGTAATTAAGTTTTCAAACATTTTATTATATGCGGATATTTTTAAATCATATACTTCTTATAATGATAGAACTGAGTTACAATTGGACTTAAATAATTTAGTTACTTGGTGTCACATAAATGATATGCCACTGAATCTTAAAAAATGTAAAACGATGTGCTTTTCCCGTAGATCTGTTGATCCTTCTCCCTACGTAATAAATAACTTCAGTTTAGAGCAAGTATCTAGCTTTGTTGATTTAGGAGTTACTATGGACCCTAAACTAAATTTTAATTCTCATGTAAATTCAATTGTTTTAAAAGCTAAAGGTGTTCTTAGCTTTGTTAAACGTTGGTCTAAAGAATTTAGTGATCCGTATATTACTAAAACTCTTTTTACAACATTGGTAAGACCTATATTGGAGTATGGTTCTGTGGTATGGAATCCTAGCTACAATACCCATTCTGATAAGTTAGAGTCCGTTCAAAAACAATTTTTACTTTTTGCTTTAGGTCACTTACACTGGGATTCAAGATTGAATCTTCCTCCGTACACTAGTCGCTTAAAACTTATAAATCTACCTACACTCACTAGTCGTAGGGAAATGCTAGGTATAATATCTCTAGTAAAACTTCTGAATGGTTCTGTTTGTAGCTCTTTTCTTTTGTCTGATATCAAGTTCAATGTCCCATTTCGTTCATCTAGGCAGTTTAGACCATTACTTTTAAAATCTTCGAGAACAAATTTTGAGTTAAACGAACCATTCCGTCAAATATGTTATGATTTTAATTCTCATTCCAGCACATTTGACCTGTCTGATTCGATCTTTAGCATTAAAAAAACTATTTTGTCTTCGCTTAATAAGTAACATTAAACATTTTTTAACCTTTTGTTTTTGTAAATTTAAATCTTAGCTGTTGAAATTTTTCTTTCTGTAGCTGAGCAGTTTGAGATCTCGACGCTTAAAAACTCTTGCCTTTCATGACTCGGCAAATTCCGCTCGTTTGCGGATTGCGCCCCACGCGTCGGTTGGGCGGGAGGTGGGTAATCGTTTGGGTTTATATGTGACATTGAAGCATTGACCGAAACATTTCGTTCAAATATTCCACAATTAAAAGAATTACGTACGACACTTTGATAGAAGCTGTGAACAGTGGTGGAATTTATTTCCTTGATGCTCCTGGAGGAACAGGAAAAACGTTCTTACTTGCTCTAGCGTTGGTTTCATCTGGAATAGCTGCGACTATCCCAGAAGGCAGGCGAACTTTTTTGCACATTCTGTCTTGAAATTACGATTTAACATGCAAATCACCGAAATAACAATTTGCAACATCGCCAAAAATAGTAGATGATTTAGTCAGACTCTTCCAGTTATTCCCTGATCAACTGTTGCTGATGAACTAAATGCATGCCTAAAATCATCGAATTTGTGCGACCATTCAGAATTTACTTCCTTTACTGTCCTGGTTTCCTTCAAATCAGTCGACACCGTTATAAACCAGGATGACGTAGTCAACTATCCCACAGTTTTTTAATTCATTGGAATAGACTGGATTTTTGCGGAATCAACTTGGAGTTTCCCTGATTCGCGCATGAATAATTTACGTCCCGTGTTCGCGCGTCTGAAAACCGTCTCTTTGTTTATTTACGAACCACAACACAAAATGGAAAATATAGTTTAACCCTGGTCGAGACCAACGGTCTGATACACTTAGTCGAGACCAATAGTGCTTGGCTAGGCCCCTATGTGTTTACATACATTTGTATGGGAATACGTGTTGTATTTACGCTCATACATGTACAATATAGATACATTTTTGAAATTTCTTACCTCTCGATTTGGTTTGGGCATACTCTGAACTACCCGAAAAATAAAAATGAAACTCGTATGTGGCTTTTAAAATGAAATAAAACGCATTCCTTTTCGTTTAGGAGCATATGAATCATTTTTGAGCGATTTTTCAATTGATTTTATCATGATGGTCCTGAGGAATACAAAAAAACATATGTAATCAATTTTCGAATGCTGTTGACAAACTGGATTGGAACATTTAGAACAGAAAAATCGAGTTTTACGACGCAATTTATCGCTTTCTTGCAAACAAAGTCTGCAATCTCTCCTTCCTTTGAGTATGTCAGCATCTTTTGAGTTGAAGCTACTAATCGTGATGGGATGTTGAGTGAAAGACCGAAAAAAGATTCAAAAGCCAAACGACATTGGGATTGTTCATACGATTTTCGGTGTTGGGCATTGCCAATGTTCTCGATAAATTGTTTCTTTGCAAACTACGAAAGCAGTCAATCCCATCACATCCCACAAGTTGCAAAAAAAGACAAATAACCATCGTTTCGTTGTCCGTTTGGCAGTGTAATGGGTAACCATCTGATCCATGTAGTCAACGTCGGCCTTTGTTGATTTATAAAATAAAATTGCTTCCGGTTTTTTGGCTTCACCTTCACAATCCTTTGCGTAGTGTACGGTTGAAATAAAATTGACTACCCTGTTCTTTTTCGGAGCATAGCTACAAATCGAAGCGAGATTATCGTGAAACCCGAGAGTAGAAAGCATCGGACTTCTTATTGGCGCGGATAATACCGACGAAAGCAAGTCCAATGGTAGCCAATCGTTTGGCTCCAGTCAGTGTTGTGGAAAAGTTGTCAGCTACTATTGTAGCCAAGCACCATTGGTCTCGACTAAGGTGTAATATTATAATATCCTTTTTTTCGTCCTTTTCGATACGATATCCTTGATTTTTTTTCTGAATTCTATAGACAATAAAATTTTAGGAAGCTACCTGGAAGCGCAAGTCGTTTGCTACACTCTAAATATATTTAAATAACATTTAAAAGCAAATTATACCTGGCCAGGCCCGATGGTCTCGATGAGGGTTAAACTGATTAACAGACTGTACAGTGTGTGTCTGTCAATATCAAATTTAAACCTTATATATAGCCTGTATGTATGTATGTAATTGGCGTTGAACCGTTTAGCCGGTTATAGCCGAATCGATGAGAGCGCGCCACTCCTCTCTTTCCTTCGCTGTTCGGCGAAAGTTGGAGATTACAAGTGTAACCAATTCGCTCTCCACCTGGTCCCTCCAAGGGAGTGGAGGCCTTCCCCTTCCTCGGCTTCCTCCGAGCCGGTCCTCCGGTCCTCGGAGCGTACGCACGTCTAAAACACAGCATACATGTCCTCCGTCTATCACAACGTGATCGATTTGGTTACGCGTGTTTCGATCAGGAGACCGCCAAGTAGCTTGATGTATTTTCTTATGCTGGAATCTGGTACTACAGACGACCATATTTCCGGCCCCAGCGAAATCGATCAGCCTCAGGCCGTTTGGCGATGTGGAGGCTTAATTTTCCGACTTTTGTGCCAAAGATACCTTCTTTACCCACCCTAGCGTTGAAATCGCCAAACACGACGGAGTCTCTCTCCCACCACAAATCCAACACCAAATGTGCGCTCCTTTATATGGCCGCTGTAGTAGATGTCACAAGAACCCACCTTCTTCCGTCCTTGTCCCGTCCATCTCACTTCTTGGATAGAGGTGATATCAACCTTAAGTCGTATGAGGACATCAACCAGCTGGGCAGAGGCACTTTCTCAATTAAAGGTCCGGACATTCCAGGTGCATGCCCTTCAGTCATTATCCAGGGGTCGTCATCAAAAGGGGGGTGTCTCATCCGAGGCTTTCTTCGATTTTTCATTAGTACTTCGTTTTTATGTGGTGGGTCCCAAACCCTACGCACAACCGCAGAATCGGGTTCGCCTTCTCACTTTAGCTCGCCTTCAAACGGATGTTTGTTAGCTACCCAGAGGATACTTGGTCAAAAACCGGAAGTCGTGAGCTGCTTGAATCATGTGGAGAAGAATCGTTTCTGCCCACTCCCAAGTGAATGACAATCAAAAACTTAAACCTCGCTTACGTGAACTTCTGCACATGATCCCATCCTCCAATATATAGCCTGTAAGTCAGAAAAATTCTCTTTTGTAAGTTTTTGGTCTGGTTTTCACTAGGCCATATTTGACGTCAAATGTTGTTAAAATGATGAAAACAGGTAGTCATATGGTGTTAATTCCGTTTGTCGGGATATTTACAACGCTCGGTTATATATTATGACATTTGACTTAGTTCAGCGAATAAAAAGACATCGGCTACGCTGGCTAGGTCATGTTGTACGGATGGATGAAAACACTCTAGCTCTGAAAGTATTCGATGTAGTACCCGCTGGAGGAAGCCGCGGAAGAGGACGACCTCCACTCCGATGGAAGGATCAAGTGGAAAGTGACCTGGCTGAATCGTTAAGTGCTTCCTATACAATGCTTCACAGCACTTAGGGAAATACCATCGCTGTTAAAAACGTCATTAATATTAGGAACCTTATTCTAATCCACTATTTTTTCACTGATACACGGACAGATATGAATACTCACTTTTAAGACTCGTTCTTTAAAGCTAAAAAATTGCACCACACGTCTCATTCACTATATGACTTACTGTAGTTTTTCCCAATAGAAAAACACTCATTAGGGTAAATAGAGCCAGTCTTTCACCGACCGAGAACATTTCATGGAATCTTCTATTTGTTTTGTAAATCTTTGGAGTATGGCGTTCCACTAAAAAGTCGAAGTCTTTCAGAGTCATCCTCAGAAGGTCTTGAGAAATCATCTTGGATCGAAGAGCTGCTATTGCAATTTTTGTATTTTCAATCATTTTATTTATTTACACCTATAGTGAAAACGGGTTGTCAATAGTGGACACCAAAAATTGACGACAGTATTTGAAATGTACTGTTATATCGACATTTTGTCAGTTTTTATTATGTAATGAAAATGCCTGGTTTTCACTAGGTCAAAATAATTGACATCAAAAACTGCCTAAACGAACAGCTGTGCTTTTGGTGGCAAATGCGTTTTCATTACAACATCCAAACTGACCGAATGTCGATACAGCAGTGCCTTTCAAAAACTGTCGTCAATTTTTGGTGTCAGATGATTGACCACCTGTTTTCATTTATGTCAATTGTGAACAGGCAATTGTGAACAGGCAATTTTGACAGCTGTTAAATTGAAGATATAATTATTTTTAAATAAGTGCGTGAAAGTGTAAAAATGAATAAAAATAGAAAAATTACAATAGTAACTGCGGCGTTATGTCTTATAACGTCATTAAAAGCTTGGAAAAAGAAAAGGACTCAGCAAAGGAAACCAAAGCAGTGGTGGATTAGACCAGGATTAAGGAATCGTTGCACCAGTGGATTTTACTCCACACTTCGATCCAAGCTGGTTTCTCAGGACCCAAAGTGGTTGAAGAACTTCCTGAGGATGACTCTGGAAGATTTCGATTTTTTAGTGGTGCGTCTTACTCCATATATTTACAAAAGAAACACACGATTCCGTGAAGCGATCTCGGTCGGTGAAAGACTGGCGGTAACACTACGCTATTTAGCCACAGGTGATAACTTCTCGAGTTTGATGAGTGTTTTTCTATTGGGGAAAACTACCATCTGCCATATAGTGCATAACACGTGTAGTGCAATTTTTAAAGCTTTAAAGGACGAATTTTTAAAAGTGAGTATTCATGCCTATTCACGTTAGTCAGTGATAAAATATAAAATATTTTCTAATAAGGTTCCAAACACTCATGAGGAATGGACAGAAATAGCGGAACGTTTTTACCAGCGATGGAATTTCCCTAATTGTTGCGGTGCGTTGGATGGGAAACATATAGCGATTCAGGCGCCTGCGAACTGCGGTTCTGAGTATTTCAACTACAAGAAATACAATAGCATCGTTTTGATGGCTATGGTTGATGCCGACTATAAATTTTTATTTGTTGAAGTTGGAGCTTATGGTCGGGAATCTGATGGTGGCGTTTTCGCAAGGTAAAACTAATATAAAATAATATCATTGAACGTTAATAACTAAAAAACATTATTATTTTTCAGATGTGTTCTTTCGACGGCACTTGCAGAAAACAGTTTAAATTTTCCGCCAGCGAAGTCACTTCCACATGAAAGTGATGAAATGCCATTTGCCATTGTAGCTGACGACGCTTTTCCTTTAAAAACATACTTAATGAAACCATTCAGCTTCCGCAATCAAGTGATGTCGTACAAAATATTTAATTATAGGCTATCCAGAGCAAGAAATGTGGTGGAAAATGTGTTTGGCATTTGTGCATCGCGTTTTCGGATCCTCAGAAGACCAATGGACGTTACTCCCGAACATGCGACAATTATTGTCCTCGCGATTTGTGTATTACATAATTACCTATTAATACGCAAGTCTATATATATACGAATTTCTGACGTAGACAAAGACACAAATGGCATTATCGATCCAGGTAATTGGCGAATGGAGTTGGGGGAAAATGGAATGCTTCCATCAGTTCGGCCAAGCAGTGTTTTAGGTAGACCAGCAGACAGCGCGATAAATGTCCGTGAAAGATTTATGGAGTATTTCATGACTCCTCATGGAGAGGTTGAATGGCAATATAATAGGACAATATTGCATAACTCTTCTTTGTAGTTTACTCCTATCTTTCTCATTTATAAATGTGTAATTCTATAATTTAATTTATTTTGTAAATACAAAATATTTTCATTATACCTATTTTAAAAACTTTCTGAATTTTGAATAAAACAAAAGTTATATCATTTTGAATTCAATATATATTTATATAATTCATTTCTTATTTTATATCTATTATTGTATTACTAATTATAAAAATACTAAGTTCATTTAAAAATATATATAACAAGATATAAAAAAGGAACATTTGGTACATCATTTCATTTGACTAGTTAAAGACTTTATATTTAAACGGCATTATGCTGAGCTATAAAATAACAGCAAAATTATGTTTTATTACATATACAATTCTGCAACTGTTTTTACCGTGTGAATTTCTGCTGATACTTAAATATCAACTCACATATGTCCCGCTTGAATTCTCTGGCCAGTTGTGGAAATTCTTGGTCCCACTCACGGCCGTTTGATGCCACAAAGTTGCCTAAATCATCCCAAGCATCAGTTTTTGTAGCAGATGTGAGGGTCTCCAGCGCACGTTGAACTACTTCAATGTATCCATCGTCATTTTTTTCAACACGACGTTTCCTTAAATTGGGTCGTGAAGTAGATGGCGTTGGTGGTATATCGCCAGATACCGTTTCCGACTCAAACAATATTGTTGGAGTGGTCAGGGTCGACGAGCTGTCCTATAATAACAAATAAACACATGAAAAATAAATATTAATATTTTTTTTATAAATTATTATATATACATATATATACTTACATTTATTAAATTTGAAGTGGTGCTCGCTTCAACATTTAATGTAGGCTCGAGGAACTTTAGCGATTTGTAGAGTGGGTTCATAGTAGGCGTTCTTCCAGCACCTTGTCCACTTTTTGTATGAGCCCTTCGGTTGAAGGCCGCCTAAAAGATATATATATATTGCAATTTGTTGTGTACTATTGTGTACTATATGTGAAAAACTTACGCGAAAAGAACAACGAAGGCTGTTCCACTTGGCTGATACTTCGGCTCGTTGCATATTTAGTGTTTCTGCCACTTCATGCCACTGAGCCTCACGCAAATTCCTATCGCGATAATCCGCGGAAAGGAAATTCCTTCCCTTGACTCCACTTCTTGAATTAGTTGCTCAGTCTCCTCCGCTGTCCACTTTGCGTTCATTTTTCGCACCCGCTTGATGCTTGGAGTTAACATTTCTGTATTTGCACTCATTTCTTCTGCCATTTTGAAACTGAAAAAGGTTGGAATAATACATTAATTGAAATTAGAAAATATAATAAAACACTTACCTTGAAAAGCGAAAAATCTTTTTTATTTATTTTTGCACATCATTCGCGAGGCAAATGGAAATAATTTGCCAACATGTTGGCAAATCTAATTTTGATGTCAAATATTGCCACATAACGTATTTTGATTGTTTTCATTTCGCTGTCAATTTAAATTGCCGTTCGTTGGCAAATATGCCGGCAAACGCAACTGACACCATATGACAACCCGTTTTCATTATTTTGACAGCATTTGACGTCAAATATGACCTAGTGAAAACCAGGCTAAACGCATTTGACACCAAATGACAAACTTTTCGTTGGGGCTGTTTTTGATGTTAACTTTTTTGCCCTAATCAGACATAAGCAACATGATGGTAATTTTTTGCCTGGAAAGCTAATCTAATATATGAAAAGTAATGGCACTTTTCGTTGTAATTTTATAACTTAAGAACGGGATAACCGATCCAAACCAACTGTTTATGCTTTGCACAAAATCGGTGAAGCGGTTCTTCATTTATCTATGTATATCTACTAATATATAAAAATTTATACCACTCTACGTTATAAATTTATAATTTAAGAAGGGGATCACCGATCAAATGTTTAGGCTTTTTTCGGACTATTTAGTCGATGGTTTATGTGAAGTTTGCACAAATCGGTGAAGCGGTTCTTCATATATGTACACTAGCTGACCCGGCGAACTTCGCCCCGCCCAATTTTTATTTGAAATAGTTAAAACGCTTTTTGAACTCTGTTCAACGCCATTTATTTGTATGGAATGTTAATATATTCAGGGAATAACGTCTCTGATCAATTTAAATATTTTTGGCGAAGTTTGTTCTTTGTTTTGTTGTGTAGCGTGTAAACAAATAAAGAAGATGTCTCTCCAACACGCTACCATGACACATAAATAACAGCTGATTTTTGTTTTGAATTTGCTTTGAATTTTCAGCGACATCTTTCGTAGCGTAGGGCAAGTGTCCGTTCGTTTGCACTCAATAACAGCTTATACTTTTCCTTCAGTTCCCATAGGTACTCCGACTCGCTAGTGATGAAATTTGGGGTTCTTTTGTTGTTTTCATCAGTTTTTGATATAATTTTCCTCGCAAATTTATGTATTGTCTGTTATAATTTAAATATTTCAAACATATTTTTATGAATGACATTTGTAAAACATATGTTGCCCATAACGTTGCCATATATCATAATAAAATTTTATAGAAATTAAGCATTGACTGTGAAACGCAAACGACTACTCAGTTTGCAACAATACTTAGCTAAGATTTTATTTAGGCACAACTTAAACTATGTATGTGATTGGCGTTGCAACCGTTTAGCCGGTAATAGCCGAATCGACGATAGTACGCCACCTCTCTCTCTCCTTCGCAGTTCGGCTCCAGTTGGAGATCCCAAGTTTAACCAGGTCGCTCTCCACCTGGTCCCTCCAACGGAGTGGAGGCCTTCCCCTTCCTCGGCTTCCTCCGGCGGGTACTGCATCGAACACTTTTAGGGCTGGAGTGTTTTCGTCCATTCGGACAACATGACCTAGCCAGCGTAGCCGCTGTCTTTTTATTCGCTGAACTATGTCAATGTCGTCGTATAACTCGTACAGCTCATCGTTCCATCGTCTGCGGTATACGCCGTTGCCAATGTTCTGAGGACCATAAATCTTGCGCAAAATTTTCCTCTCGAAAACTCCTAGTGTCGTCTCATCTGATGTTGACATCGTCCAAGCTTCTGCACCGTAAAGCAGGACGGGAATGATAAGCGACTTGTAGAGTTTGATTTTGGTTCGTCGAGAGAGGACTTTACTGTTCAATTGCCTACTCAGTCCAAAGAAGCACCTGTTGGCAAGAGATATTCTGCGCTGGATTTCGAGGCAGACATTGTTCGTGTAACGTGGTAGCCAAGACGCGAATGCGCCGACTGTTTGCTTGATGACAGGAGATATTTCGTCTTGTCCTCATTCACCTCCAGACCCATTCGCTTCGCCTCCTTATCCATGCGGGAAAAAGCAGAACAAACGGCGCGGTTGTTGCTTCCGATGATATCGCCAGGAGCTGTACACTCTTGTAAAAGATTGTACCTTCTCGGTTTAGCTCTGCAGCTCTTATAATTTTTTCCAGCATCAGGTTAAAGAAGTCGCACGATAGTGAGTCACCTTGTCTGAAACCTCGTTTGGTATCGAACGGCTCGGAGAGGTCCTTCCCAATCATGACGGAGCTTTTGGTGTTGCTCAACGTCAACTTACACAGCCGTATTAGTTTTGCGGGGATACCAAATTCAGACATCGCGGCGTAAAGGCAGCTCTTTTTCGTGCTGTCGAAAGCAGCTTTAAAATCGACAAAAAGGTGGCGTGTGTCGATCCTCTTTTCGCGGGTCTTCTCCAAAATTTGGCGCATGGTGAATATCTGGTCAGTTGTCGATTTTCCAGGTCTAAAGCCACACTGATAAGGTCGAATCAGTTTGTTGACGGTGGGCTTTAGTGTTTCACACAGTACGCTCGATAGAACCTTGTATGCGATATTTAGGAGGCTGATCCCACGGTAATTGGCGCAGAGTGTGGGATCTCCCTTCTTATGGATTGGGCAGAGCACACTGAGATTCCAATCGTCAGGCATGCTTTCTTCCGACCATATTCTGCAAAGAAGCTGATGCATGCAACTTATCAGTTCTTCGCCGCCGTATTTGAATAGTTCTGCCGGTAATCTATCGGCCCCCGCTGCTTTGTTGTTCTTCAAGCGGGTAACTGCTATTCGAATTTCTTGATGGTCGGGTAATGGAACATCTGTTCCACCGTCATCGATTGGGGGATCGGGTTCGACATCTAATGATGTTGTACTCTCACTGCCATTAAGCAGGTCGGAGAAGTGTTCCCTCCATAATCCCAGTATGCCCTGGACATCGGTTACCAGATTACCACCTTGGTCTCTACATGAGGATGCTCCGGTTTTGAAACCTTCGTAAAGTCGCTTCATTTTTTCATAAAATTTTCGAGCATTTCCTCTGTCTGCCAGCTTCTCAAGCTCTTCGTACTCACGCATTTCGGACTCTTTCTTTTTTTGTCTGCAGATGCGTCTCGCTTCCCTCTTCAGCTCTCGGTATCTATCCCATCCCGCACGTGTTGTGGTCGTTTGCAACGTTGCGAGGTAGGCAGCCTGTTTTCTCTCCGCTGCGAGGCGGCACTCCTCATCGTACCAGCTTGTTTTTTGTCGTTGCCGAAAACCAATTGTTTCGGCTGCAGCGGTACGCAGTGAGTTTGAGATGCCGTTCCACAGTTCCCTTATACCGAGATGCTGATGAGTGCTCTCAGAGAGCAGGAGTGCAAGTCGAGTAGAGTATTTAGTGGCTGTCTGTTGCGATTGCAGCTTTTCGACGTCGAACCTTCCTTGTGTTTGTTGACGGGCATTCTTTGCTGCACAGAGGCGGGTGCGTATCTTCGCTGCGACCAGATAATG
The DNA here is from genome assembly GCF_028554725.1 of Zeugodacus cucurbitae. NCBI lineage: Eukaryota > Metazoa > Arthropoda > Insecta > Diptera > Tephritidae > Zeugodacus > Zeugodacus cucurbitae. The sequence goes on from NC_071668.1 coordinate 37,054,899, forward strand.
GTCCGAGTCTATATTAGGTCCTCGAAGCGTACGCGCGTCTAAAACACAGGAGACATGTCTTCCGTCTATCACAACGTGATCGATTTGGTTCCGCGTGTTTCGATCAGGAGACAGCCAAGTAGCTTGATGTATTTTCTTATGCTGGAATCTGAAACCAAATTCATCGATGTTCATCGGTAAAGCTTTATTACCGTTGTCAACTACAGGTTCGCAAGCTTTTGCAGATATTATCGGAGAACCAGTAGAGTATAGCGAACAACCGGTACTCCTTGCGGGAGATTTCAATGTAAATTTCTCATTGCCAGAAGCTGAACCATTACTGGCATTCCTCAGAGAGAAATTTTCATTAGAAATGATCAATGGAAGAAATGATCCTACGACAAAAGGAGGTACAACTATTGATGCAGTATTCACGAGAAATATAGATAAAATAGATGTAAGACATTTCATATCGTATTTTAGTTATCATAATCTAATTGTAATATTATAGATATCAATCCGTCAGAACCCAGAAATGATAATTGATTTGGACTTTGCTTTATAAAATGTGCATAATAAATTTATAAAATGTGAATTTAAGAAAGTCACCCCACCATATTTTTATCCTTCCCCTCTCGCTCGTTTTCTTTCATACAAAAGGATACATTTCTTTGAATATCACTGAGAAGTCTAACTTCTATAACTTTTCCACCTTCTTCTGATACGGGTATTGCTTTAAATAGTTTACAAATATTTTGTATTCTTGGATATTTAATTTTTACTATTACTAGCAGACCGCTCCGTCTTCGCACGGGATTGTGATGCGAAGGGAATGACTTGCACGCGATTTTATGTTTCAGATTAAGATTCTCCCTCACGGAGTCTTTTTGATACCCTCACCTGGGGACTATTTCCAAAAAGTTAAGATTCGGGCAATAAATATAGCCTATGTTACTCAGGATGAACGTACATACCTTTCCAAAGGTAAAAGAATTTTTGAAATCGGCACTGTAGTTTTTGAGTTCATTCATTACAAACATACATACAAATCTTTCCTCTTTATAATAGTAGTATAGATTAGATTATTTTCTTGTGCAATTTTAAATTCTGAAACATCAATCAGATCTGGTATTGTTACGCTAATTTTTTTCTCGCTTATTATTTCTTTGATTTCTACCATATCAAGAATTCTTCTCCTTCTTGACTGGCATAGACACCGCTTACGCGGTTATAGCCGTGTCCACAACATTGCGCCACGCATCTCTCCTTTTAGCAGTTTGGCGGCAATTTGTAATACCAATTGAAGACAGGTCCTTTTCCACCTGGTCCTTCCATCGGAGTGGAGGCCTCCCTTTTCATCGGCTTCCACTAGCGGGTACTGCATCGAACACTTTCAGAGCTGGGGCACTTTCTTCCATTCGAACAACATGACCTAGCCAGCGTAGCCACTATCTTTTTATTCGCTGGACTATGTATATGTCATCGAATAACACATACAGCTTATAATTCCATCTTCTGCGGTATTCGCGGTTGCAAATGTTTCAGGGACCAAAAATCTTCCGCAAAACCTTTCTCCCGAAAACTCCTAGTGCCGTCTCATCGGATGTTGACATCGTCCACGCTTCTGCATCAGAATGATGAGGGACTTGTAGAGATTAGTTTTTTTCATCGAGAGAGGCCTTTACTTTTCAATTGCCTACTCAGTTCATTGTAGCACCTGTTGGCAAGAGTGATTCTGCGTTGGATTTCAAGGCTGATATACGAAATTATCTTCAACTACAATGTTATGACTTTCAACAGTGACATGGGAGTCAAGACGGGAATGCGCTGACTGTTTGTTTGATGATAGGAGATATTTTGTCACATCAAAAACCCTGGAGACATGTCGTCCATCTATCACAACATGATCGATCTGGTTGCGATTGATTCGATCGGGGGACAGCCAAGTAGCTTGATGGATTTTCTTATGCTGGTATCTAGTACTACAGACGTACCATATTTCGGGCCCCAGCGAAGTCGATCAGCCTCTGGCCGTTTGGCGATGTTTCGTCATGGATGCTGAATTTTCCGCCTGTGTTGCCAAAGACACACCTTTACCCACCCTAGCGTTGAAGTGTCCAAGCAAGATTATGACATAGTGGCGGGGCAGCGCTCATAGGAACGTTCTAGGTGCTCATAGAAAGTATCTTTGATCACAACGTGCTTCTCTTCCGTCGGAGAGTGGGCGCAAATTAGCGATATGTGGAAGAACCTCGCTTTGATGCGGGTTGTGGCTAGACGTTCCTCCACCGGAGTGAATGCCAGGACTTAATGACGGAGTCTCTCTCCCACCACGGATCCAACACCAAATTTGCGCGCCTTTATATGGCCGCTGTAGTAGATGTCACAAGGACCCACCTTCTTCCGTCCGTGATGTCAGCCTTTACTCTTACGAAGACATCAACCAGCTGGATAGAGGCACCTTCTCACTTAAGGGTCCGGACATTCCAGGTGCTTGCCCTTAAATCATAGTCCTTAATACGTTTGCAGTGGTCGTCATCAAAATTGGCGTTCCTTGTCCGAGGCTGTTGCTTTCTATTCATTGGTTATTCGTTTATATGTGGTGGGTCCCAAACCCTACGCACAACCGCATAAGCAGTATTCGCCTTCTCACTTTAGCTCGCCTTCAAACGGATGTCTGTTGGCTACCCAGAGGATACTTGATCTAAGACCGGAAGTCGTGAACTGCTTGGGCGGCAATCAGAAACTTTCCTCACTTACGTGAACGTCTACGTATGACTCCATCCTCGTATTCATAAGGGATTAAAAATTTCCCAGTTTTGATAATGTAATTGTTTGTATTGTTTAAATACTTGCGAGTTAATTAAAATTGTTTATTTTTATTTTCAATTAGATCATTTCATTTGTTTGTTATTTTCATGAAATTGTCATAGTCTGGTGTCTGAAATCCATTTCTACACTGTACCTAATATATTAATGCCTCTTTTTGGTCTGTTATTTTCGATTTTTAATTGTCTTGTATTTGTTTTATATCATTTCTTCATTTGTTATATATTTTTCTATTATGTTTGCAAATATTGATAAACTTGTTAAATGGTATATATAAATTGTATATTGATTCGTAATTTTCAAAAATTGCTGCATCTTCTTCTTACTTGCAGAATATGTAGTTTTCTCTAGAGTAGTCGATTATGTCTGATATTTTACTGTTGATATATAAAAGTATCAACGAAGTCTGTAAAAGTGTCTTTATTGTGCCTATAAGATAATAAAATCAGACCTTAATATTGTCTTTATGTATTATTTCATTAATATTTCGTATTTAGTCTTCCGAACTAAGTCTTCCGAAACTATTTATTTTTTTATATTTTGGATTTATTTTATTCCTTTCCCAATATATTTTTCATGTATGATTTCCCCTCTATTATAGTTTAACTTAATAATGTCTTGAAATCTCTTTATACTATGTTTACATATAACGAGATTATCTCCATTTACGATCTTAACTCGATAATCTGTAATTAAGAAACGAGATTTCCGAGACAATTAAATTATAATAAGGTATTTTGCCAGTTACTGAGTTTCTTGTATTATTATATTGTTGAGCCGTTCTAATAATGTCTTCAAAATGACTAATTAAACCATATTCCTGTTTTAAACATCTTGAAATCTCTATTATACTATGTTTACATATAACGAGATTATCTCCATTTACGAGCTTAACTCGATAATCTGTAATTAAGAAACGAGATTTTCGAGGAGATATGCAACACATTTGACAATTGATAACCTCATTTGGCTATATGTAAACGGTTAGGTTATTAAACGAGCTTAGAACGAGATTATTTTCATATGTAAACATACTATTAATGTCGAAGGAACTCTTTCTATTTGTCCATTACTAGTACTGTGGCGTGGTGTACAGTAATAAATTTGTATATTTAATCGTTCCATTAAGGATTTGAATTGAATTGCACCTAAACCAGGTTCATTCTTGATAACTATAATTTTTACATCTAGGACTACACAGTACCAGGCGTTTGCCGCAAAAATTCGGTAGTAAGTGGGGTAGGGGTTTTAGCGAAATACGGGAACCCTTTATATGCAATTTGTCAAAACAATATACACCGGCACAAAAAATCAGCTTATTTGACGTTCAACTTAACTCTAAATCCGTTTATGCATCCGAGTTAACTCGTCTACATACGTAAAGAAAATGTGAATATTCTATCCGAGTAGATCATTTAACTCATGGTGAAAAAGTGTTTATGCAATTGGGTTGAACTTATATATATTTGGCGTAGGAACCGCTTTAAGCGATTATAGCCGAATCCACCAGAGCGCGCCACTCATTCCTCCTTTTTGTTTTTGGCGCCAACTGGAAACATCAAGTGAAGCCAGGTCACTTTGCACTTGGTCTTTCCACCGGAGTGGAGGTCGTCCTCTTCCGCGGCTTCCTCCAGCGGGTACTGCATCGAATACTTTCAGAGCTGGAGTGTTTTCTTCCATCCGTACAACATGACCTAGCCAGCGTAGCCGCTGTCTTTTTATTCGCTGAACTATGTCAATGTCGTCGTATAAATCGTACAGCTCATCGTTCCATCGTCTGCGGTATTCGCCATTGCCAATGTTTAGAGGACCATAAATCTTGCGCAAAACCTTTCTCTCGAAAACCCCAAGAGTCGTCTCATCGGATGTTGTCATCGTCCACGCTTCAGCGCCATACATCAGGACGGGAATAATGAGCGACTTATAGAGTTTGATTTTGGTTCGTCGAGAGAGGACTTTACTTTTCAATTGCCTACTCAGTCCAAAGTAGCACCTGTTGGCAAGAGTGATTCTGCGTTGGATTTCAAGGCTGACATTTTTGGTGTTGTTAATGCTGGTTCCCAGATAAACGAAATTATCTACAACTTCAAAGTTATGACTGTCAACAGTGACGTGGGAGCCAAGACGCGAGTGCGCTGACTGTTTGTTTGATGACAGGAGATATTTCGTCTTGTCCTCATTCACCACCACACCCATACGCTTCGCTTCTTTATCCAGTCTGGAAAACGCAGAACAAACGGCGCGGTTGTTGCTTCCGATGATATCAATATCATCGGCATACGCCAGGAGCTGTACACTCTTGTAAAAGATTGTACCCTCTCTATTTAGTTCTGCAGCTCGTATTATTTTTTCCAGCAATAGATTGAAGAAGTCGCACGATAGTGAGTCACCCTGTCTGAAGCCTCGTTTGGTATCGAACGGCTCGGAGAGGTCCTTCCCGATCCTGACGGAACTTTTGGTGTTGCTCAACGTCAACTTACATAGCCGTATTAGTTTTGCAGGGATACCAAATTCAGACATCGCGGCATAAAGGCAGCTCCTTTTCGTGCTATCGAAGGCAGCTTTAAAATCGATAAAAAGATGGTGAGTATCGATTCTTCTCTCTCGGGTCTTTTCCAAGATTTGGCGCATGTTGAATATCTGGTCCATTGTGGATTTTCCAGGTCTAAAGCCACACTGATAAGGTCCAATCAGTTCGTTGACGGTGGGCTTTAGTCTTTCACACAATACGCTCGACAAAACCTTATATGCGATATTGAGGAGACTTATACCACGGTATTTGGCGCAGATTGTGGGGTCTCCCTTCTTATGGATTGGGCAGGGCACACTAAGATTCCAATCGTCAGGCATGCTTTCTTCCGACCATATTCTACAAAGAAGCTGATGCATGCACCTTATCAGTTCTTCGCCGCCGTTTTTGAATAGCTCGGCCGGTAATCCATCGGCCCCTGCCGCTTTGTTGTTCTTCAAGCGGGTAACTGCTATTCGAATTTCTTCATGGTCGGGTAATGGAACATCTATTAAATCGTCATCGATTGGGGAATCGGGTTCGCCATCCCCTGGTGTTGTACTTTCACTGCCATTGAGCAGGTCGGAGAAGTGTTCCCTCCATAATCCCAGTGTGCTCTGGACATCCGTTACCAGATTACTTGACGGTCTTGAAACCTTCTGTTAATCGCCTCATCTTTTCATAAAATTTTCGAGCATTACCCATGTCGGCCAGCTTTTTAAGCTTTTCATACTCACGCATTTCGGCCTTTTTCTTTTTACGTCTGCAAATGCGTCTCGCTTCCCTCTTCAGTTCGTGATATCTATCCCACCCCGAACGTGTTGTGGTCGATCGCAACGTTGCGAGGTAGGCAGTCTGTTTTCTCTCCACTGCCGAACGACAATTCTCATCGTACCAACTGGTTTTTTGGCGTTGCCGGAGACCAATTGTTTCTGCTGCAGCGGTATGCAATGAGTTTGAGATCCCTTAGCTCCCTTATATCGAGATGCTGATGAGTGCTCTCAGAGAGCAGGAGTGCAAGTCGAGTAGAAAATCGTTCGGCTGTCGGTTGTAATTGCAGCTTTTCGACGTCGAACCTTCCTTATGTTTGTTGACGGGCGTTCTTTGCTGCACAGAGGCGGGTGCGTATCTTTGCTGCTACTAGATAATGGTCCGAGTCAATGTTTGGTCCTCGGAGCGTACGCACGACTAAAACACTTGAGACATGTCTTCCGTCTATCACAACGTGATCGATTTGATTGCGCGTGTTTCGATCAGGGGACAGCCACGTTGCTTGATGAATTTTTATGCTGGAATCTGGTACTACAGACAACCATATTTCGGGCCCCAGCGAAGTCGATCAGCCTCAGGCCGTTTGGCGATGTTTCGTCATGGAGGCTGAATTTTCCGACTGTTGTGCCAAAGACACCTTCTTTACCCACCCTGGCGTTAAAATCGCCAAGCATGATTTTGACATCGTGGCGGGGGCAGCGCTCATAGGTGCGTTCTAGGCGCTCATAGAAAGCATCTTTGGTCACATCATCCTTCTCTTCCGTTGGGGCGTGGGCGCAAATCCGCGATATGTTGAAGAACCCCGCTTTGATGCGGATTGTGGCAAGACGTTCATCCACCGGGGTGAATGCCAGGACTCGGCGACGTAGTCTCTTTCCCACCACAAATCCAACACCGAATTTGCGCTCCTTTATATGGCCGCTGTAGTAGATGTCACAAGGACCCACCTTCTTCCGTCCTTGTCCCGTCCATCGCAATTCTTGGACGGCGGTGATGTCAGCCTTTAGTTGTATGAGGACATCAACCAGCTGGGCAGAGGCACCTTCCCAATTAAGAGTCCGGACATTCCAGGTGCATGCCCTCAAATCATGATCCTTAGTACGTTTGCAGGGGTCGTCATCAAAAGGGGGGTTTCTCATCCGAGGCTCGGTGTTTGTTTTCATTGGTTAGATTTTTTTTATGTGGTGGGTCCCAAGCCCTACGCACAACCGCACAAGCGGGCTTCGCCTTCTCACTTTAGCTCGCCTCCAAACGGATGTCTGTTAGCTACCCAGGGGATACTTGGTCTAAAACCGAAAGTCGTGAGCTGCTTGAGTCATATGCAAAAGAATCGTTCCTGGCCACTCCCAAGTGAATGGCAATCAGAAACTTTCCTCACTTGCGTGAACTTCTACATATGACTCCATCCCCCATATGAACTTACCCGTGTATAATATAACCGAGTAGAAATGAAGCATAAACGTAGTAAACGTTGATGTTTTCTTCTTCCATGGTTGCCATCGTTGCTAAGCCTCGTTGTTCCAACTCCTTTTTGAGATGTGATATCCGTAAATCGTTGAACTTAACCATTATCCCCTATGGAATTTTATTTGTCAATCCCACTTCTCACACCAATTGTATCGGATTTCCAAAGTCTGTTGTTTATGCTGAAACTCTACCCTGAGTTCGATCACTGGATTGTCAAATAAAAGTCACACGTTAATGGCTATACACTAAACTTTATTTCTAATTCCTTATAACGTAAAACTTTATTACTTATTACTCTACTTTATAACTCTAACTTATAGCTTACTTACACTTTGTTCGACAGCTCTCTCTTTTGAATTGTCCTTACTCGACAACTCTCTTATCAGAACTGTGTTTTGCTGCCAGTCCGGCAGCCCTTATATAGTCGATTATAAGCGATACGTCTACCTAGATACATCTGGCAAGTTATCGTTTTCGATCGTCAATTGTAGTTTGTTCTGGTGCCATTTTCGTTACAGTATAATGACTGACTGTGCATTTTTACTGAAATTGCTGTAGCTGGAATTTCTTCCATAAAATTTCCAATTCATTTTTACTTTTGGAAAGACCATTGGATTTCCATAGCATTATTTTCAAAGAGTTACTGTTCATCAATAAATTGTATGTATATGGTATTCAAGAGCGCTGAGCCGGTGATTTATGGACATAAATAATTTTTCTTGTTCGTTTAGTTTATCCAGGATTTTGGTTAACGGACTACTCTTTTGAACTGTATTTGTCTCACCTTGCTCAGCCATTTGCGCAAATGTGAGTTTTGAAGTTGATAGGAGGGCTCTTACTTCCTTCCTTCAATTGTCCACAATGGGATTTTCGTTTGAGCACTAACATTCTCCTCAAGTGTGTTATCATTTTTTTGTCGCTAATGTTTTGCAGCTCTTTTGCAACGACACAACCACGGTAGCTTGATGGGAATCGCCGCAGTCGCAACATTTGGCAGGATCTTTCTGGGCTTTGGTGAATTCAGTTGTAAGATGCTTGCCTCCACATTTCACAAATCTCGATGGCTTACCGCAGAAGTTTTTTGTATGTCCAAAAGCTTGACAGTTATTGCACTGAGAGATTAACTTAGAGGCTTACCACTTCTGCCACTACCACTTAAGTTTGTTTATTGCATTTATCACATTAAAGCCTTGATCTGTATGTTCGTTCAAGATGGATTGAATATCACATGAGTGGTGTACATTTTTTATCATTACCTTTATTGGACTGTTATGTTTGCTCTCGTAGCTAAACCAATGTATATTTTCGTTTGACAAGAATTTTGTTGTTGTTCAATAGTCCGTTACTCAAAAGCTTTATTAAAAATTTGTTTTTTGTTAGAGCGGTAATAACCGAATGTATCGATGAGTTTTGGTACGAGTATTATTAATGGCTTCATTTTCTTTATTTTTACAAAGGGATATTAATTGTTGGGGAGCTTTCAGCTTTACATTTTTTGAAGTGCGCTTCGTTTTGAGCTAGTTCATCTTCATCAGTTTCGTATACTTCATCAACACTTGCATTTGATGGTGCTGTACTAGCAGGCTTACTTTTACTGGATTTCAGTTCTTCGTTTTCTTTTTTGAGTGCTATATTATCTTTGTGTAATTGATTACACATCGTTTCTAAAGTTTTAAGCCTTTCATTTACAAGAGAGTTAGCCTTTTATAAACCTCTTATTTTATTTACTCTAAACGAGCTTAGACTGTTTCTCAGTTTCAGTTCTTCGTTTTCTTTTTTGAGTGCTATATAATCTTTGTGTAATTGATTACACATCGTTTATAAAGTTTTAAGCCTTTCATTTACAAGAGACTTAGCCTTTTATAATTCTCTTATTTTAGTTACTCTAAACGAGCTTAGACTGTTTCTCGGCGTCACCTCATTTAGAGGTTCAGCCATTTTTTGTTTTTAGCGATTTCCCTACTGGGTGTTAGCAACCTGACGTTTGGTCGGTAATGCAGTTGCGAATAAAACTTTTTATTCTGTATTTATTGAACCTTTATTGCAGCTTTGATCACAGCTAGTAAGTGTGTGAATAGAACTGCTGATTGTACATATAATTATTTGCTTAAGCATGTGTTTAGTACGGCTGTCTCTATTAATAGTAACGTTCTGTTTTGTTTTTTTTTTTATAAATTGTTTTTATAATTTGTCGGTTCACTAACGAAATATTTCAGTAATTTTGAATTCTTATTTAATAGATTCCGCAAACCACAAAGATATAATGATAAGATAAAGATATATATAAAATGAAGATATATTCAATTTGGGTCAGGACTCTGTGTCTTTCTTTAATGCAAAATTTTTTACAACTCTAGTCCGGTTTCGCATTCAGTTGTACAATGTAATTTAGATTTTTCTACGTCACCGAAAATTGCACTTGCGTTCACTTCAACAGTAAAACTTTTTCAGTAATAAGAATGTGAACGTAGAAGATCTAGGGAGCAGGCCCACCACGACCAGAAACATAAACTCAGGACTTCATAACATAAACTCAGGACTTCAGTCGCAAGCAATTTAGCAAAACGAAATGCATAGGGTGCTGGACGGAGTATTAGAAAAGTCTGACCAACTACAACAAGAAGATCAGACAGGCTAAGAGAGACAGCTTCAGATTGCATAAAGCACTAGTTCGGGGTAAAAGCGATACTACATTAGCTATCTCCCATACGGATCATATACAACAAGCCCAGAAGACAGGTTGTGAAGACGGGTTCACACAACCCCAACCTCATTGACTGGGGAATATTCACAGTGGACTCAGTGAAATGATTTTTGGGATTTTTTAGGAAACTCAAGGTCGCAGGAGCGGGCGGGATCTTCTCGGCCCTACTACAGCTTGGAGGAGAATCCTTACTAATACACCTGGTGGGGTTGATGAGAGCGAGCCTTGCATTAGCATACATCTTGCTCTCCTGGAGCATAACAAGGGATATATTTACACCCAAAGTAGGAAAAAAGGATTACTCCTTGGCCAAATCTTTTAGGCCAATTAGTCTAACGTTCTTCATGCTGAAAAGCATGGAGAAGATAGTCAATAATGAGATTAGGACAAATACACTCAAAGATTGATGTCATAGTGATACTAACGAAAAGCAAATTGGAAAGTACTCTTTGCGATATTATTGAGAGAGGACTAGGTCTGGCAAAAATATTGTGAGTCGGACTAGGCATCAACCCTGCTAAAACAACCATCGTCTCTTTTACTAGACGGAAAACCCTGCAGGCTCTAAGGACCATCAAGTTTCTTCTTCTTCTTGACTGGCGTAGACACCGCTTACGCGGTTATAGCCGAGTCCACAACAGCGCGCCACGCAACTCTCTTTTTGGCAGTTTGGCTCCAATTGGTAATACTTCCTCTGCTTCCTCCAGTGGAGATTTCAAGTGTAACCAGGTCGCTCTTCACCTGGTCCCTCCAACGGAGTGGAGGCCTTCCCCTTCCTCGGCTTCCTCCGATGCGTACTGCATCGAACACTTTCAGAGCTGGAGCACTTTCGTCCATTCGCACAACATGACTTAGCCAGCGTAGCCGATGCCTTTTTATTCACTGAACTATGTCAATGTCGTCGTATAAATCGTACAGCTCATCGTTCCATCGTCCATCTTTCTCTCGAAAACTCCTAGTGCCGTCTCATCAAGCTTAGCGGCAGTGATATTGAGTTTTCCAGCCAGGTGAAATACCTAAGAATCACTCTGCAGGCTTCATTTCACTGGAATACACATGTGGACAATACGGCTGTGAAAGCAACCAAGGCACTTATGGTGTGCAAACGTCTGGCTGGCAGGTCTTGGGGCTGTAATACACACATTACTAGATGGATGCAACTAAACAGCCGGGTCCAGAACGGGTCCTCATACTATCCGGGATATGTTCCGCATAGAAAAAAGAAGGAGTAGGGCGTCATTCAGCTGGATTGCGACAATCAAAATGTCTATTGGGAAGATATAACACCAAAAGATCCAAGTGCTTAAAAAACTCTCAAGCAGCAAACTAAGGGTATTGGTGGGTATATACACTAGCCACTGTAAGTTCAGGAAACATCTTCATAATCTGGGCTTGGTCTCGTCACAGACCTGCCGCTTCTGTGACATGAAGGATGAAAATCCCCTACACATACTACTGGAATGTGTAGCGCTTCACAGAAGCAGGAGCAAAACTTTATGACATACCATCCCAACAGAGGGCGCATCGTCTCCCTTACTCCAAGCACCATCCTGGAATGGAGTCGCTGTAGACTTGGAGAGGGCACAATAGACCACCGGTCGTAGTGCTTTCCTTTATCTTAATTCTATTTTACAAATTCTACTATTTTTTGCATATTGTTTGAATTGCTTTATCATTAAAGGCCAATAATATTGTTGCCTTATTTGGTCCAAATTTTCATTATAATTTCTATGCGCTCTGTTATGGGTTTGTTCAATTATTGCTTCTTGATCTTCTTTATTTCTAATATCATTCGAGAATACTTTGGGATATAAAAATTTGATTGTCGGAAATGCTTCTATTAAAATATTTTTTATTGGGTACAGCACATTAGGGGGGTTACTCTGTTAGGCGTTGCGCAAGTGAAACTACTCGCAAACGAAAAAAATATTCTTTGTAAATGCGACAATCGAATCGTAAATTTCGTTCAACGCATTTGTTTTTCTCCTTCGCAATAAAAGTACTCTGTATTGCGTTTACGAGTTTCAAACTCGAGCGTTTTACGAATTTTTTGTTTGATATCAAACTGCTAAACGCAATGAGCAAAAAATGTAAGTTAATAATGTATATTTGTAGTTTAATTTACTGAAATAATGTCTTTAACAGAGCATATTCCAAAAATAAGAAACGTAAAATGGAAAACAAAAACTATGAATTGACCATTGGAGCTAAAACGCAATAGTTCTTTTTATGTATTTACTGTAAATAACCCTTTTTATACTCTCGCAACAAAAGTTGCTAAGAGAGTATTATAGTTTTGTTCACATAATTGTTGTTTGTAAGTCATAAAACTAAACGAGTTAGATATAGCGTTATATATGTATATCTGTCTGTCCGTCCGTCCGTCTGTCCATCCGGATAACTTGAGTAAAAATTGAGATATCTTAACGAAACTTGGAACATGTTTTCTTTGGCACCCTGAGGAAATGGGCAAAATCGGACCATTGCCACGCTCATAAAATGGCGAAAACCAAAAACCTATAAAGTGTCACAACTAAGCCATAAATAAAGTTAAAAAAGTAAAATTTGGAATAAAGGATCGCACTAGGAAGGGGCATATTTGGATGTAATTTTTTTGGGGAAGTGGGCGTGGCCCCGCCCCCAAATCGGTTATTTGTATATATATCGCAAACCAATAAAGCTATATAAACCAAACTTTCTGCAGTCGATTCTCCTACATACCCCACCATACACCATGAAAATAGTTGAAATTGGATAATAACCACGCCTAACCCCCATACAAAAGTTAGGTTAAAAATTACTAAAACTCACTAACGAAAAACGTTAGAAACACTAAATTTCACAAAAATAATAGCAGAAGGAAGCTGCACTGAGATTTTTTTACAAAATGGAAAATGGGAGTGGCATCGCCCACTTATGGGTAAAAAACCGTATCTCAGGAACTACTCGACCGATTCGAATGAAATTCGGTATATAACATTTTTTTGACACCCTGATGACACGTGTGGAAAATAGACGTCGGTTTACAACTACGACAATTTCCCATATAACTCATTTTTGAATTCCATCTTATTCCTTCACTTTATAATATATGCATAAGGAACCAATGAAGATAGCGAAATAAAACTTTGCACAAATACTGTATATGATCTGTTGCATCACTTGTGAAAAAATTGTCGAAATCGGACTATAAATTTTCATTGCCCCGGGTATCTAATATGAAGAACTCAGTGCCCAAGGTAACTTTCCAACGAAAATTTCGGTAAATTTCTCAGGCATCTTAAATTAATTCAGAGGAAATAGTTTTTTTCTAATAGTGTGTCTCTGTACCAGAAAAGGTTAAAATCGGGTCATAACTTCCCTTATATATGAATATATGAGAATACCTAATTATAGGATTTTCAAAAATACGATGAGCTTAATAGCTTATAAATCGGTTAATATGTGAAATATATTTATGCCGAATATATGGGTCAAATTGTGTGTTTTCTTAATAAAGTTATAGCAATAAATTGAGAGAGTATAAAATGTTCGGTTGCACCCGAACTTAGCCTTTCCTTACTTGTTTATATTAGTAGTATAGAAGAATTATACATACAAGAAATAAAGACATAAATATGAGCAAGATCAGATTAAGCCATATATCATTAATATGAATTTTAATTATAATATTATTTACTTTATTACATAAATATACTTCAATACTTTAGAACTATAAACTAACCATACTTTTTCGTATTTGCTTGAAAGTTTGGCAATTTTGGCTTCATTCGCATATTCCAATAAATAATTTAAAACATAATATAATTTGAATTATGTATGTAACATATGATTGTTTATATTGTTGTTTTTAACACCTAAAATTGAGCGATGTCCGGATGTCTGCCTGTCGTATGTTCGTTTGTTTAAATGGTTCAATATTAATATTTTGGTACTTTATAGAAATTCAGATTTTTTGGTTAGAGATTTGATTGCAGAACTTCATTATGTAAGTACTAATAACTAACTAACTAACACCAATAATCGCTGGAGATTTTAACATTTGTCAAGTCTTAAGGGACTACAACAAGATATGCTTTCGAAGAAACATTTTTTAGTTATCTGCTTGATAAAGAGCATTCAATTACAACTGCAGGTACACAAATTGTAGAAGTACGCCATCGAAATTTTGTTATAGTTAAAAGTATTTTTACTTTTAAGTATGAAATATAAACAAGTAATGACATTGATGTAAGAAATTCAATTTGGAATACCGTATATAAAACAATCTCTTACCATATTCTTCAATCGTAATAAAGTTTTACCCACACTTGAAACAATTTTCATTGCCTCTAAGTCTTACAATATATAATAATATGATAGTATAAAATGTTCGGTTACACCCGATGTTGCGGCAAAACACGAATATATTAAAAACAGGATGCGTTGCGATACGTTAAGTCACGTTAAGTTAAGTTTTAAAAGCTGTCCATCTGATGCGGGAAATGTTTCCAATACGATTCCACGTCTCCAATCCCGCAAATTTTCATTGGTATCGCAGATAATAACGACATCTCCAACTCGAATGGGATTAACTCTTTTGGCCACTTAGTACGACGCGTAAGAGTTAGTTTGTACTCAAATAGTCATCTGCGCAAAATCGGTGTTTTAGCTGTTGTAAAATTCGCCATTGCTTTTGCAAACAATTGATTCAATAGGAGTTTGTATGTAGTTTGGGCATCCCAACAGAAAATGATAAGAAGTTAACGGGTCATTATCACAACTTTCTATTGATAAATGTGTAAGTGGATGATAATTTATTAAATTTTCAGCTTCGATAAGTAAGCTTTGAAAAGTCACAATTTGAGGAGCTTTTTCTGAATTAGTTGACAAATCCCTAGCCACCTCTAAATGTATTGCTCGAATCGCCAAACAAGTGAATAAGACTACCCACCCCTTTTCTCGCCTTCGTCCAATGGACACTATTACTGGCCCAGAATAGTCAAGACCGGTGTACGAGAAAACTGCTTAATTTTTGCAGAATTGACATTCACATTTCACAGATTTAAGAAGGCTCCGAATATTTGGAATCCAATATTTAGCTCGGATTGTACAGATAATATCTTCCTGGTTTTGATGATAAAATGTTTGATGATAAAATCAGTGGATAATTATTTGGTAAAATTACTGAACTTCTCGTGCAAACGGGTAGATACAGGGCGTTATCAATTCAACCTCCAATATATAGTAGTCCCCTATCGTCAATGATGGGTGTTAGAGCTACTATTCCTTAATAGCAAAATTTTATCCGCGAAACCGGCTTTTTAAACTAGTCGAATTAAGAGATCCTCTGTTTCTTTGATGGACTTTACTGTTACAGTTAATGGTGGTAGCTGAATTTCAGTATTACTCTTTAACGAAGCTTGAATTTAAAAACGGCAGATCGAACCCAACTCAAAATTTCATATTTTGGTGAACGGTATAACATTTTCACGAGTGTATATAGTGTATAATAATTGTTTTACGAAGACGTGTTCCGAGTACTGCAGCCTGTAGTTCCAACCTAGGAATTGTCATTGGTTTAAGAGGACTGCAACGAGATTTGGCCGCGGTGAAAGCCGCTGTTATTTGGTTATAACGACATCGTTAAACCCAGTAATTCTGCTTTTGTTGGTCGTCGACTGCCATTTAAAACTGTTGTCGGTATTCTAGCGAATATTAAACATCTTGCTTAGCATCCCAATACATCCCTAATACCTTATCATTTGTTGATTTTGATCCACACATATTCTTTGACATACACTCAGACTCGGAGTGTCTGTTAATGGCTTGCAATAATTTTGTGGAGTTCTAAACGAAGCCTCAGAGAACGAATCCTGCTTTGCAGAATAGTTTCCTCAACAGTAGTAAAACTATCCACATAATCGTCAACATAGTGGCGATTGATGATTGCATCGACTGCCCTCGGATAGTCGGGATTTAAATTCATCACAAATTGAGCAGAGCATGGAGAGCGGACACAACCAAAAATTATTGTCTTCATTACATATACATACATAAGGTTTCCTCATGGTATCCCCTTCACGCCATAAAAATCGTTGTGAATTTGCACCTTCTTCGCGTATATTTATGCGATGAACATCACTTTTATATCACCACAAATAGTTATATTCCCTTCGCGAAATGTCAATAAAATCGACTGCAATGGTTTCGGTTGATAACTATCAGGACCTTTCGAAAGCATGGAGGTCAAAGAAATATTGTTTACTGTCGCTGCATCGAACACCAATCTTGGCTTATTGCCTTTTTTACATTGTAAACCGCAAAATGGGGTAGATACCACATTCGCTCGCTCGCCTTCTCTACGTAATCGTTCTACAATTTGAAGTCGTTTTAATGCTGTGTCATAACTCACTGGAAGAGATATGTTATCGTTTTTCCATAAAAGATATGTCTCGTATCTATCACCCACAAACTTCGTTGTACTGTGCAAGATCTTTTCGGCTCGAATGTCTACAGTAGATTTTATAGCAGACAATATTGTATCAAAGCTTTCTAATTCAGCGATTTGTTTTTGTAATTCGTCGTTGTAACCATTGTCAATATGTACATGAAAACATGTTGCCGGATCGGAATTATTTTCATCCCAACCAAACAAAATCCAGCCTAGCTCAGTTTCATTTACAGTAAAACCTTCCTTAAAGTTAACTACTTTCATTTTAGAATGGCTGACAAGTGCTGACAGCAGATTCAGCAGATACGGAGTTGCCAATGTTGTTATGATACTATGATACTATACCGCTTGTACGACATCGTGTACAATTATAAACATTGGTACAATCGATGATTATCTTTACAAAATATACATTTAAATTTTTCTTCCCATATGGTTAGCACTGTTTTTGGGGATCTATTACATTTTCGCGGTAGTTGTTCAGAACTGACGTGTGGTGTATTCTGTTCTGTGTCCATTACAATGTATGTTGATATTTGTTGTAACCACGAACTAAATTCAAAATTGTTGGGTATGGTTTATTTATTGCAAATGTATGACGTGCCCATTCTTCCCGTTTATAAAGTGGTAGTTTACTTACCAATTCATCGAGTAGTGTTGGGTTTGAAAGATGAGGTGCAGCCCTGGTGTTCTCCAAAAATGCGACTAAATTGGTTACCATTGAACTAAAATTAGCGATTTCATGAATTTTCCCACTTGAGATTGATGGAAACGTCCTGACTTGTCAGTTGGCTTCGTATCAGTAGTTTAGGTCGTCCATAATGAAACTGCAACGAAGATATTACTGCATTCACACTTGAAGGGTGAATTAATAGGGATTCAACTTTTGAACGGGCATCTCCTTTAAAAGCTTTCTGTAAGCGAAGTAAATTCTCTACATTAGTGTATGCAAACATATTCGTTATTTCTTTAAAGGCGACAATAAACATTGGCCACTCTTCAGCTGAGCCAGAGAACTGTGGGAAATCTTGTAATTTGCGAATAAAATGTTGGTTACTTGGTGGCATAAATGTTGTATGTGTATTATTATTCTGCATAGGTAACGTATGCGTGTTGTTTAAAGATGTGGCGGCTTTAGATTTAATATCGGCAAAGTTTACATTCGGCGAAAAGTTACCTGAGGTGACATTGAAATAAGGCGTAAATGGTTGCATATAGCCGGGCATATGCTGGTTGGCTGATGTAGGGTTGAAGTTGGAATTTGTATAAGCATTAGAACGGGTGAAAAATACGTCGGCAGCGTTGACGTTAGAATTTGGCGGAGCAAGAACGACGGCGTTGGCAAAGCTCATGTGTGGCAATGAGTAGGCAGAAGTATCGGCAGTATTTGTATAGGCATATTGGCTTAACAGGTGCGGCAGCACTGACTTGAATAGAGTCGGCAAGTGACTCAGCAATCTTGAAATCGACGGCGGCAGTCGCCTCCTTTTCGGAGGCTTCCAAATATAGTTGTAACTGACGAATTTGTTTCTGTCTGGTTCTGGCATGACCATTACGCGATCTCCATCGTTCTCGCTAGAAGAATCTTCATTTGAAATCGGCATTTTCGATGAGTTCGCGTTATGTGTTTTTTGACTTCTTAAATTGTAGCGCGGCATGCAATAACTCAAAATGGCGTGGTGGCACACGAAGAATAAATATTAATATATATATTAAAAACAGGATACGATGCGAAGCGTTGCGAAACGTTAAGTCACGTTAAGTTATGTTTTAATATCTGTCAATATATAAATTTACAATACCAAAATACAAAATATATTACTTAAAATATATACTTATTCGTATTTTCACCTCGGCAGCCTTTCAGAAAGTGAAGCCGGAAGAAGCCATTATAGAGTTGCACGGCGAATATAATTATTTTCTACGTCATATGGCTAAATACATTTAATAACATCGTTTTTAAGGCTAAGTACTACATTTGTCAGCAACACCCCAACTTTGCTTTTCCTTACGTGTTTGACTTTTCTATTTTTAAATTTGTTTACATTCTCATTTTTTTCTGGCAGTAATGTAATTTTTTTGAAAAAATGTGAACGAAAAAACATTTGAACATTTTCTACAATTCGAAAGTTTTACAGAGTACCGATTTCCCTTCGCAACGCAAATTCTCTTTCGTAAGGCCTCATATAGTAACCCTCCAGGTGTGCAGAATATTCCAGTAACTACTTTTGGATTTATATATTCTTTTAAAATACCAACTATATTTTCTGGTTTGTCGTATTCAATCAAAAATATTTTGTTATTAAAATAAGAAATTATCTCTAAGACAGATATTTTTGCCCCATTATCGATTTTGTTTCGTGAATTTGGTATTCATCGCTGCTTTCTGCGGAATGTTGTGTTTCTATTATTGAATTGCTTGAGTGACTTAGTTCACCTGAACTAGTTAAATTATATAAAATTTGCCTTGACAGTGCGTCATCAAGTACATTTGTTGCTCCCGGTTTATAAACTATTTTTGGCGAAAATCCTTCAATGAAAGCTTTTTTCATTTTTATACTCTCCCTACAAAAGTTGCTAAGAGAGTATTATAGTTTTGTTCACATAACGGTTGTTTGTAAGTCACAAAACTAAACAAGTTAGATATAGGGTTATCAAAATGATCAGGATGACGAGCCGAGTTGAAATCCGAATGTCTGTCTGTCCGTCTGTCCGGGCAACGGATAACTTGAGTAAAAATTGAGATATCTTGATGAAACTTGGAACGCATGTTCCTTGGGACCGTGAGAGGGTTCCTTTCGAAAATGGGTAAATCAGACCACTACCACGCCAACAAAATGGCGAAAACCGAAAGCACATAAAGTGTCATAACTAAGCCATAAATAAAGTTTTAAATGTAAAATGTTTAACAAAGGATCGCACTAGGTAGGGGCATATTTGGATGTAATTTTTTTGGGAAAGTGGGCGTGACCCCGCCCCCAAATACGTTTTTTGTAATTGGGTAATAACCACGCCCACCTCCCATACAAAGGTTAGGTCGAAAATTACTAAAAGTGAGTTAACTCAGTAACGAAAAACGCCAAAAACACTAAATTTCACATAAAGATTGGCAGATGGAAGCTGCACTCAGATTTTTTTACAAAATGGAAAATGGGCGTCGCATCGCTCACTTATGGGTCAAAACTCATATCTCAGGAACTAATCTACCGATTTCAATGACTTGGTTTGTAATAGTTTCCTTATATCCCAATGATATGTTGTGAAAATGGACGAAATCGCTTCACAACCACGCCTACTTTCTATATACCAAAACTTTGAAGATGATCTGATTCGTTTACTTTACAATATATAAAGTAAGCATTAGTGAATATATCGGTACGGAACTTTGCACAAATACTACGTTTATAGTATGACAGGCCCATTCACTTGGGAGTGGCCAGGAACGATTCTTTTGCATATGACTCAAGCAGCTCACGACTTCCGGTTTTAGACCAAGTATCCCCTGGGTAGCTAACAGACATCCGTTTGGAGGCGAGCTAAAGTGAGAAGGCGAAGCCCGCTTGTGCGGTTGTGCGTAGGGCTTGGGACCCACCACATAAAAAAAATCTCCCCAATGAAAACAAACACCGAGCCTCGTATGAGAAACCCCCCTTTTGATGACGACCCCTGCAAACGTACTAAGGATCATGATTTGAGGGCATGCACCTGGAATGTACGGACTCTTAATTGGGAAGGTGCCTCTGCCCAGCTGGTTGATGTCCTCATACAACTAAAGGCTGACATCACCGCCGTCCAAGAAGTGCGATGGACGGGACAAGGACGGAAGAAGGTGGGTCCTTGTGACATCTACTACAGCGGCCATATAAAGGAGCGCAAATTCGGTGTTGGATTTGTGGTGGGAGAGAGACTTCGTCGCCGAGTCCTGGCATTCACCCCGGTGGATGAACGTCTTGCCACCATCCGCATCAAAGCGAGGTTCTTCAACATATCGCTGATTTGTGCCCACGCCCCAACGGAAGAGAAGGACGATGTGACCAAAGATGCTTTCTATGAGCGCCTAGAACGCACCTATGAGCACTGCCCCCGCCACGATGTCAAAATCATGCTTGGCGATTTTAACGCCAGGGTGGGTAAAGAAGGTGCCTTTGGCACAACAGTCGGAAAATTCAGCCTCCATGACGAAACATCGCCAAACGGTCTGAGGCTGATCGACTTCGCTGGGGCCCGAAATATGGTTGTCTGTAGTACCAGATTCCAGCACAAGAAAATTCATCAAGCAACATGGCTGTCCCCTGATCGAAACACGCGCAATCAAATCGATCACGTTGTGATAGACGGAAGACATGTATCCAGTGTTTTAGACGTGCGTACGCTCCGAGGACCAAACATTGACTCGGACCATTATCTAGTAACAGCAAAGATACGCACTCGCCTCTGTGCAGCAAAGAACGCCCGTCAACAAACACAAGGAAGGTTCGACGTCGAAAAGCTCCAATCACAACCGACAGCCGAACGATTTTCTACTCGACTTGCACTCCTGCTCTCTGAGAGCACTCATCATCATCTCGATATAAGGGAGCTGTGGAACGGCATCTCAAACTCATTGCATACCGGTGCAGCCGAAACAATTGGTCTCCGGCAACGCCAAAAAACCAGTTGGTACGATGAGAATTGTCGTTCCGCAGTGGAGAGAAAACAGACTGCCTACCTCGCAACGTTGCGATCGACCACAACACGTTCGGGGTGGGATAGATATCGAGAACTGAAGAGGGAAGCGAGACGCATTTGCAGACGTAAAAAGAAAGAGGCCGAAATGCGTGAGTATGAAAAGCTTGAAAAGCTGGCCGACATGGGTAATGCTCGAAAATTTTATAAAAAGATGAGGCGATTAACAGAAGGTTTCAAGACCGGAGCATTATCATGTAGGGACCTAGAAGGTATCCTGGTAACAGATGTCCAGAGCACACTGGGATTTTGGAGGGAAAACTTCTCCGACCTGCTCAATGGCAGTGAAAGTACAACACCAGGAGACGGCGAACCCGATTCCCCAATCGATGACGATGGAATAGATGTTCCATTACCCGACCATGAAGAAATTCGAATAGCAATTACCCGCTTGAAGAACAACAAAGCGGCGGGGGCCGATGGATTACCGGCCGAGCTATTCAAATACGGCGGCGAAGAACTGATAAGGTGCATGCATCAGCTTCTTTGTAGAATATGGTCGGAAGAAAGCATGCCTGACGATTGGAATCTTAGTGTGCCGTGCCCAATCCATAAGAAGGGAGACCCCACAATCTGCGCCAAATACCGTGGTATAAGTCTTCTCAATATCGCATATAAGGTTTTGTCGAGCGTATTAGGTGAAAGACTAAAGCCCACCGTAAACGAACTGATTGGACCTTATCAGTGTGGCTTTAGACCTGGAAAATCCACAATGGACCAGATATTCACCATGCGCCAAATCTTGGAAAAGACCCAAGAGAGAAGAATCGATACTCACCATCTTTTTATCGATTTTAAAGCTGCCTTCGATAGCACGAAAAGGAGCTGCCTTTATGCCGCGATGTCTGAATTTGGTATCCGTGCAAAACTAATACGGCTATGTAAGCTGACGTTGAGCGACACCAAAAGTTCCGTCAGGATCGGGAAGGACCTCTCCGAGCCGTTCGATACCAAACGAGGCTTCAGACAGGGTGACTCACTATCGTGCGACTTCTTCAATCTATTGCTGGAAAAAATAATACGAGCTGCAGAACTAAATAGAGAGGGTACAATCTTTTACAAGAGTGTACAGCTCCTGGCGTATGCCGATGATATTGATATCATCGGAAGCAACAACCGCGCCGTTTGTTCTGCGTTTTCCAGACTGGATAAAGAAGCGAAGCGTATGGGTCTGGTGGTGAATGAGGACAAGACGAAATATCTCCTGTCATCAAACAAACAGTCAGCGCATTCGCGTCTTGGCTCCCACGTCACTGTTGACAGTCATAACTTTGAAGTTGTAGATAATTTCGTTTATCTGGGAACCAGCATTAACAACACCAACAATGTCAGCCTTGAAATCCAACGCAGAATCACTCTTGCCAACAGGTGCTACTTTGGACTGAGTAGGCAATTGAAAAGTAAAGTCCTCTCTCGACGAACCAAAATCAAACTCTATAAGTCGCTCATTATTCCCGTCCTGATGTATGGCGCTGAAGCGTGGACGATGACAACATCCGATGAGACGACTCTTGGGGTTTTCGAGAGAAAGGTTTTGCGCAAGATTTATGGTCCTCTAAACATTGGCAACGGCGAATACCGCAGACGATGGAACGATGAGCTATACGATTTATACGACGACATTGACATAGTTCAGCGAATAAAAAGACAGCAGCTACGCTGGCTAGGTCATGTTGTACGGATGGAAGAAAACACTCCAGCTCTGAAAGTATTCGATGCAGTACCCGCTGGAGGAAGCCGCGGAAGAGGACGACCTCCACTCCGGTGGAAAGACCAAGTGCAAAGTGACCTGGCTTCACTTGGTGTTTCCAGTTGGCGCCAAAAAGCAAAAAGGAGGAATGAGTGGCGCGCTCTGGTGGATTCGGCTATAATCGCTTAAAGCGGTTCCTACGCTAAATATATATATATATATACTATGGCGAATAATTCTTTTTCATTATTGTACAATTATGTTCATTAGAATTTATTTTTTTTGAAATGATTGTAATTGGTCTTCCTTCTTGGTAAAAACCTGCACTTACAGCAACATTAGACGAATTAGTGCTTAGAATTTTTTTTTTTTCAAAATCTGGTTTCACAAGTTCAATTTGTTCTTGTAATGATTTCTTCAAAGTTTCACAAGCAGCTATTCCTTCCTGATCAAGGTTAATAGCCGTTTTCTTTGACATATGTTGTGATATTTTCCATTTTCTCTTTTAAAATGCTTAGTTAATGGTTTAGCAATTTTTGCGTAGTTTTCAATAAATTTCCTGTAATATCCCGTTATCCCTAAAAATCCTTTAAGTTGCCGTAGCGTCTTGGGATTTGGATATTTATTTATCGTTTCAACTTTTTTGGGATCCGTTTTTATTTCTTTCTGGGATACAAAGTATCCTAAAAATTCAACCTCGGCTGCTATAAACATTGACTTTTCTATAAAATCGTCAATATAGACGTGACAAAACTTTCCAATGCATTCATGTAGAATATTGTACATTGCTCTCTGGAGGAAAGAAGGAATAAATGAGGACGGTAGGCGGAAACATATTCAAATATCCATTATTCACTGAAAATGCGTTTTTATTTTCAATATCATTTTCTTCATTAATATTTGGTAAAATCCGGACTCGAGGTCTATTGTGGAGAAATATTTAGATTCTCCTAAATAAAATTAAATCATTGAGAAAATGTATTTTCTCTATTTAATTATTTCCATAAATTAATTTCCTATTTGGTCTATCTATTGTGGCTCCGCTTTTATTTAAGAAATTAATTTCTATTATGAGATCGGTCTTTTAAGCTATCAATTTCACAAAATCGTTATTGTACGCCCAATAAATTAATATAATGAAAATGGTTTATGATGGTCGAAACATTAACTCTCCTTAATTACAAAAGTATTTGCAGTTTCATTTTGCATCATTGGTATATTTGTCGGTCGATTATTAGTCTGCCAAGGTCGACAAAAATTCCTCTTGGCTATATCCTCCGCGCGGGTGTCGACTGTGCAATGGGTGGCGCTGCCTGCACTGCTGGGGTCTCAAGCTGTCTATGACAAGCTAAGTCAAGGCAGTGCAGGCAGGCGCCATCTAGCTAAGCCTGATGTACTCCACATCAATCATCATATGTTGGAATGCTTTATATGTATCCTCATAAGGCGGTGGAGGCGTGAGTACATCAGCCATTGCCAGTGAGGTACCTGGTGGTAGGTATAAAACGCTAGGGGTAGAGACCCCCGAATACAAAAACTCAATAGGGAGGTCAAACAGGAAGAACAGCGGGCTGGGATATCAGCCCAAACGTCGGTGGGAGACGAGGCTGCTACCAGCGGCGGAGCAGCATTCCGTCGGTTCCCAAAGCGAAGGTGATGATACCTCGCGTGGTAGACCCGGAACATGCACTTCGACTGCTACAACGACAAAACCCGGACGTGCCGACCAGTGATAGGAGAGTACTGAGCGTAGCTAAAACTGCAAACGCAGATGGAGGCCAGAGCTACATACTCCAAATCAATAAGGCGGTTGACGACATCTTATATGCCAGATTTGGGAAGATGGTGTGGGGAGTTGGAAGTGTATTCCTTCGCCTCAAAAAGCGGCAGGGTGGCGCAACAAAAGTTGCTAAGAGAGTATTATAGTTTTGTTCACATAACGGTTGTTTGTAAGTCACAAAACTAAACAAGTTAGAAATAGGGTTATCAAAATGATCAGGATGACGAGACGAGTTGAAATCCGAATGTCTGTCTGTCCGTCTGTCCGGGCAACGGATAACTTGAGTAAAAATTGAGATATCTTGATGAAACTTGGAACGCATGTTCCTTGGGACCGTGAGAGGGTTCCTTTCGAAAATGGGTAAATCGGACCACTACCACGCCAACAAAATGGCGAAAACCGAAAGCACATAAAGTGTCATAACTAAGCCATAAATAAAGTTTTAAATGTAAAATGTTTAACAAAGGATCGCACTAGGTAGGGGCATATTTGGATGTAATTTTTTTGGGAAAGTGGGCGTGACCCCGCCCCCAAATAGGTTTTTTGTAATTGGGTAATAACCACGCCCACATCCCATACAAAGGTTAGGTCGAAAATTACTAAAAGTGAGTTAACTCAGTAACGAAAAACGCCAGAAACACTAAATTTCACATAAGAATTGGCAGATGAAAGCTGCACTCAGATTTTTTTACAAAATGGAAAATGGGCGTCGCATCGCTCACTTATGGGTCAAAAACCATATCTCAGGAACTACTCTACCGATTTCAATGACTTGGTTTGTAATAGTTTCCTTATATCCCAATGATATGTTGTGAAAATGGACGAAATCGCTTCACAACCACGCCTACTTTCTATATACCAAAACTTTGAAGACGATCTGATTCGTTTACTTTACAATATATAAAGTAAGCACTAGTGAATATATCGGTACGGAACTTTGCACAAATACTACGTTTATAGTATGACAGGCCCATTCTAAAAATCGCCGAAATCGGACCATAGGTTTTCAAGGCCTCATATATCGACCATGAGGACCTCGGTGCATCTAACCTATTATTATGGTTTCCAACTTTCAATGGACTTTACAATATATATGACGCATGTAGGTCAAATTGTGTATTATAAATAAAAAGTTAAATAAATAATTTGCGAGAGTATAAAACGTTCGGTTACACCCGAACTGAGCCCTTCCTTACTTGTTACATATGCATGTTTTTTTCAGACATTGCGAAAGCCAATCCGTATGGATTTCCAAGTCCTTTATTGCATAAAGATAATATCGTAACGTTTTTAATGCCCGTACTATGGCGAATAATTCTTTTCCATTATTAAATAGAGAGGGTACAATCTTTTACAAGAGTGTACAGCTCCTGGCGTATGCCGATGATATTGATATCATCGGAAGCAACAACCGCGCCGTTTGTTCTGCGTTTTCCAGACTGGATAAAGAAGCGAAGCGTATGGGTCTGGTGGTGAATGAGGACAAGACGAAATATCTCCTGTCATCAAACAAACAGTCAGCGCATTCGCGTCTTGGCTCCCACGTCACTGTTGACAGTCATAACTTTGAAGTTGTAGATAATTTCGTTTATCTGGGAACCAGCATTAACAACACCAACAATGTCAGCCTTGAAATCCAACGCAGAATCACTCTTGCCAACAGGTGCTACTTTGGACTGAGTAGGCAATTGAAAAGTAAAGTCCTCTCTCGACGAACCAAAATCAAACTCTATAAGTCGCTCATTATTCCCGTCCTGATGTATGGCGCTGAAGCGTGGACGATGACAACATCCGATGAGACGACTCTTGGGGTTTTCGAGAGAAAGGTTTTGCGCAAGATTTATGGTCCTCTAAACATTGGCAACGGCGAATACCGCAGACGATGGAACGATGAGCTATACGATTTATACGACGACATTGACATAGTTCAGCGAATAAAAAGACAGCAGCTACGCTGGCTAGGTCATGTTGTACGGATGGAAGAAAACACTCCAGCTCTGAAAGTATTCGATGCAGTACCCGCTGGAGGAAGCCGCGGAAGAGGACGACCTCCACTCCGGTGGAAAGACCAAGTGCAAAGTGACCTGGCTTCACTTGGTGTTTCCAGTTGGCGCCAAAAAGCAAAAAGGAGGAATGAGTGGCGCGCTCTGGTGGATTCGGCTATAATCGCTTAAAGCGGTTCCTACGCTAAATATATATATATATATACTATGGCGAATAATTCTTTTTCATTATTGTACAATTATGTTCATTAGAATTTATTTTTTTTTGAAATGATTGTAATTGGTCTTCCTTCTTGGTAAAAACCTGCACTTACAGCAACATTAGACGAATTAGTGCTTAGAATTTTTTTTTTTCAAAATCTGGTTTCACAAGTTCAATTTGTTCTTGTAATGATTTCTTCAAAGTTTCACAAGCAGCTATTCCTTCCTGATCAAGGTTAATAGCCGTTTTCTTTGACATATGTTGTGATATTTTCCATTTTCTCTTTTAAAATGCTTAGTTAATGGTTTAGCAATTTTTGCGTAGTTTTCAATAAATTTCCTGTAATATCCCGTTATCCCTAAAAATCCTTTAAGTTGCCGTAGCGTCTTGGGATTTGGATATTTATTTATCGTTTCAACTTTTTTGGGATCCGTTTTTATTTCTTTCTGGGATACAAAGTATCCAAAAATTCAACCTCGGCTGCTATAAACATTGACTTTTCTATAAAATCGTCAATATAGACGTGACAAAACTTTCCAATGCATTCATGTAGAATATTGTACATTGCTCTCTGGAGGAAAGAAGGAATAAATGAGGACGGTAGGCGGAAACATATTCAAATATCCATTATTCACTGAAAATGCGTTTTTATTTTCAATATCATTTTCTTCATTAATATTTGGTAAAATCCGGACTCGAGGTCTATTGTGGAGAAATATTTAGATTCTCCTAAATAAAATTAAATCATTGAGAAAATGTATTTTCTCTATTTAATTATTTCCATAAATTAATTTCCTATTTGGTCTATCTATTGTGGCTCCGCTTTTATTTAAGAAATTAATTTCTATTATGAGATCGGTCTTTTAAGCTATCAATTTCACAAAATCGTTATTGTACGCCCAATAAATTAATATAATGAAAATGGTTTATGATGGTCGAAACATTAACTCTCCTTAATTACAAAAGTATTTGCAGTTTCATTTTGCATCATTGGTATATTTGTCGGTCGATTATTAGTCTGCCAAGGTCGACAAAAATTCCTCTTGGCTATATCCTCCGCGCGGGTGTCGACTGTGCAATGGGTGGCGCTGCCTGCACTGCTGGGGTCTCAAGCTGTCTATGACAAGCTAAGTCAAGGCAGTGCAGGCAGGCGCCATCTAGCTAAGCCTGATGTACTCCACATCAATCATCATATGTTGGAATGCTTTATATGTATCCTCATAAGGCGGTGGAGGCGTGAGTACATCAGCCATTGCCAGTGAGGTACCTGGTGGTAGGTATAAAACGCTAGGGGTAGAGACCCCCGAATACAAAAACTCAATAGGGAGGTCAAACAGGAAGAACAGCGGGCTGGGATATCAGCCCAAACGTCGGTGGGAGACGAGGCTGCTACCAGCGGCGGAGCAGCATTCCGTCGGTTCCCAAAGCGAAGGTGATGATACCTCGCGTGGTAGACCCGGAACATGCACTTCGACTGCTACAACGACAAAACCCGGACGTGCCGACCAGTGATAGGAGAGTACTGAGCGTAGCTAAAACTGCAAACGCAGATGGAGGCCAGAGCTACATACTCCAAATCAATAAGGCGGTTGACGACATCTTATATGCCAGATTTGGGAAGATGGTGTGGGGAGTTGGAAGTGTATTCCTTCGCCTCAAAAAGCGGCAGGGTGGCGCAACAAAAGTTGCTAAGAGAGTATTATAGTTTTGTTCACATAACGGTTGTTTGTAAGTCACAAAACTAAACAAGTTAGAAATAGGGTTATCAAAATGATCAGGATGACGAGACGAGTTGAAATCCGAATGTCTGTCTGTCCGTCTGTCCGGGCAACGGATAACTTGAGTAAAAATTGAGATATCTTGATGAAACTTGGAACGCATGTTCCTTGGGACCGTGAGAGGGTTCCTTTCGAAAATGGGTAAATCGGACCACTACCACGCCAACAAAATGGCGAAAACCGAAAGCACATAAAGTGTCATAACTAAGCCATAAATAAAGTTTTAAATGTAAAATGTTTAACAAAGGATCGCACTAGGTAGGGGCATATTTGGATGTAATTTTTTTGGGAAAGTGGGCGTGACCCCGCCCCCAAATAGGTTTTTTGTAATTGGGTAATAACCACGCCCACATCCCATACAAAGGTTAGGTCGAAAATTACTAAAAGTGAGTTAACTCAGTAACGAAAAACGCCAGAAACACTAAATTTCACATAAGAATTGGCAGATGAAAGCTGCACTCAGATTTTTTTACAAAATGGAAAATGGGCGTCGCATCGCTCACTTATGGGTCAAAAACCATATCTCAGGAACTACTCTACCGATTTCAATGACTTGGTTTGTAATAGTTTCCTTATATCCCAATGATATGTTGTGAAAATGGACGAAATCGCTTCACAACCACGCCTACTTTCTATATACCAAAACTTTGAAGACGATCTGATTCGTTTACTTTACAATATATAAAGTAAGCACTAGTGAATATATCGGTACGGAACTTTGCACAAATACTACGTTTATAGTATGACAGGCCCATTCTAAAAATCGCCGAAATCGGACCATAGGTTTTCAAGGCCTCATATATCGACCATGAGGACCTCGGTGCATCTAACCTATTATTATGGTTTCCAACTTTCAATGGACTTTACAATATATATGACGCATGTAGGTCAAATTGTGTATTATAAATAAAAAGTTAAATAAATAATTTGCGAGAGTATAAAACGTTCGGTTACACCCGAACTGAGCCCTTCCTTACTTGTTACATATGCATGTTTTTTTCAGACATTGCGAAAGCCAATCCGTATGGATTTCCAAGTCCTTTATTGCATAAAGATAATATCGTAACGTTTTTAATGCCCGTACTATGGCGAATAATTCTTTTCCATTATTGTACAATTATGTTCATTAGAATTTAGTTTTTTGAAATAATTGTAATTGGTCTTCCTTCTTGGTAAAAACTTTTCTATAAAATCGTCAATATAGACGTGACAAAACTTTCCAATGCATTCATGTAGAATATTGTACATTGCTCTCTGGAGGAAAGAAGGAATAAATGAGGACGGTAGACGGAAACATATTCAAATATCCATTATTCACTGAAAATGCGTTTTTATTTTCAATATCATTTTCTTCATTAATATTTGGTAAAATCCGGACTCGAGGTCTATTGTGGAGAAATATTTAGATTCTCCTAAATAAAATTAAATCATTGAGAAAATGTATTTTCTCTATTTAATTATTTCCATAAATTAATTTCCTATTTGGTCTATCTATTGTGGCTCCGCTTTTATTTAAGAAATTAATTTCTATTATGAGATCGGTCTTTTAAGCTATCAATTTCACAAAATCGTTATTGTACGCCCAATAAATTAATATAATGAAAATGGTTTATGATGGTCGAAACATTAACTCTCCTTAATTACAAAAGTATTTGCAGTTTCATTTTGCATCATTGGTATATTTGTCGGTCGATTATTAGTCTGCCAAGGTCGACAAAAATTCCTCTTGGCTATATCCTCCGCGCGGGTGTCGACTGTGCAATGGGTGGCGCTGCCTGCACTGCTGGGGTCTCAAGCTGTCTATGACAAGCTAAGTCAAGGCAGTGCAGGCAGGCGCCATCTAGCTAAGCCTGATGTACTCCACATCAATCATCATTTGTTGGAATGCTTTATATGTATCCTCATAAGGCGGTGGAGGCGTGAGTACATCAGCCATTGCCAGTGAGGTACCTGGTGGTAGGTATAAAACGCTAGGGGTAGAGACCCCCGAATACAAAAACTCAATAGGGAGGTCAAACAGGAAGAACAGCGGGCTGGGATATCAGCCCAAACGTCGGTGGGAGACGAGGCTGCTACCAGCGGCGGAGCAGCATTCCGTCGGTTCCCAAAGCGAAGGTGATGATACCTCGCGTGGTAGACCCTGAACATGCACTTCGACTGCTACAACGACAAAACCCGGACGTGCCGACCAGTGATAGGAGAGTACTGAGCGTAGCTAAAACTGCAAACGCAGATGGAGGCCAGAGCTACATACTCCAAATCAATAAGGCGGTTGACGACATCTTATATGCCAGATTTGGGAAGATGGTGTGGGGAGTTGGAAGTGTATTCCTTCGCCTCAAAAAGCGGCAGGGTGGCGCAACAAAAGTTGCTAAGAGAGTATTATAGTTTTGTTCACATAACGGTTGTTTGTAAGTCACAAAACTAAACAAGTTAGAAATAGGGTTATCAAAATGATCAGGATGACGAGACGAGTTGAAATCCGAATGTCTGTCTGTCCGTCTGTCCGGGCAACGGATAACTTGAGTAAAAATTGAGATATCTTGATGAAACTTGGAACGCATGTTCCTTGGGACCGTGAGAGGGTTCCTTTCGAAAATGGGTAAATCGGACCACTACCACGCCAACAAAATGGCGAAAACCGAAAGCACATAAAGTGTCATAACTAAGCCATAAATAAAGTTTTAAATGTAAAATGTTTAACAAAGGATCGCACTAGGTAGGGGCATATTTGGATGTAATTTTTTTGGGAAAGTGGGCGTGACCCCGCCCCCAAATAGGTTTTTTGTAATTGGGTAATAACCACGCCCACATCCCATACAAAGGTTAGGTCGAAAATTACTAAAAGTGAGTTAACTCAGTAACAAAAAACGCCAGAAACACTAAATTTCACATAAGAATTGGCAGATGAAAGCTGCACTCAGATTTTTTAACAAAATGGAAAATGGGCGTCGCATCGCTCACTTATGGGTCAAAAACCATATCTCAGGAACTACTCTACCGATTTCAATGACTTGGTTTGTAATAGTTTCCTTATATCCCAATGATATGTTGTGAAAATGGACGAAATCGCTTCACAACCACGCCTACTTTCTATATACCAAAACTTTGAAGACGATCTGATTCGTTTACTTTACAATATATAAAGTAAGCACTAGTGAATATATCGGTACGGAACTTTGCACAAATACTACGTTTATAGTATGACAGGCCCATTCTAAAAATCGCCGAAATCGGACCATAGGTTTTCAAGGCCTCATATATCGACCATGAGGACCTCGGTGCATCTAACCTATTATTATGGTTTCCAACTTTCAATGGACTTTACAATATATATGACGCATGTAGGTCAAATTGTGTATTATAAATAAAAAGTTAAATAAATAATTTGCGAGAGTATAAAACGTTCGGTTACACCCGAACTGAGCCCTTCCTTACTTGTTACATATGCATGTTTTTTTCAGACATTGCGAAAGCCAATCCGTATGGATTTCCAAGTCCTTTATTGCATAAAGATAATATCGTAACGTTTTTAATGCCCGTACTATGGCGAATAATTCTTTTCCATTATTGTACAATTATGTTCATTAGAATTTAGTTTTTTGAAATAATTGTAATTGGTCTTCCTTCTTGGTAAAAACCTGCACTTACAGCAACATTAGACGAATTAGTGCTTAGAATTTTTTTTTTCAAAATCTGGTTTCACAAGTTCAATTTGTTCTTGTAATGATTTCTTCAAAGTTTCACAAGCAGCTATTCCTTCCTGATCAAGGTTAATAGCCGTTTTCTTTGATTTGTGATATTTTCCATTTTCTCCTTTAAAATGCTTGGTTAATGGTTGAGCAATTTTTGCGTAGTTTTCAATAAATTTCCTGTAATATCCCGTTATCCCTAAAAATCCTTTAAGTTGCCGTAGCGTCTTGGGATTTGGATATTTATTTACCGTTTCAACTTTTTTGGGATCCGTTTTTATTACTTTCTGGGATTCAAAGTATCCTAAAAATTCAACCTCGGCTGCTATAAACATTGTCTTTTCTATAAAATCGTCAATATAGACGTGACAAAACTTTCCAATGCATTCATGTAGAATATTGTACATTGCTCTCTGGAGGAAAGAAGGAATAAATGAGGACGGGAGACGGAAACATATTCAAATATCCATTATTCACTGAAAATGCATTTTTATTTTCAATATCATTTTCTTCATTAATATTTGGTGAAATCCGGACTCGAGGTCTATTGTGGAGAAATATTTAGATTCTCCTAAATAAAATTAAATCATTGAGAAAATGTATTTTCTCTATTTAATTATTTCCATAAATTAATTTCCTATTTGGTCTATCTATTGTGGCTCCGATTTTATTTAAGAAATTAAATTCAATTATGAGATCGGTCTTTTAAGCTGTCAATTTCATAAAATCGTTATTGTACGCCCAATAAATTAATATAATGAAAATGGTTTATGATGGTCGAAACATTAACTCTCCTTTATTACGCAAGTATTTGCAGTTTCATTTTGCATCATTGGTATATTTGTCGGTCGATTATTAGTCTGCCAAGGTCGACAAAAATTCCTCTTGGCTATATCCTCCGCGCGGGTGTCGACTGTGCAATGGGTGGAGCTGCCTGCACTGCTGGGGTCTCAAGCTGTCTATGACAAGCTAAGTCAAGGCAGTGCAGGCAGGCGCCATCTAGCTAAGGCTGATGTACTCCACATCAATCATCATATGTTGGAATGCTTTATATGTATCCTCATAAGGCGGTGGAGGCGTGAGTACATCAGCCATTGCCAGTGAGGTACCTGGCGGTAGGTATAAAACGCTAGGGGTAGAGACCCCCGAATACAAAAACTCAATATGGAGGTCAAACAGGAAGAACAGCGGGCTGGGATATCAGCCCAAACGTCGGTGGGAGATGAGGCTGCTAACACCGGCGGGCACAGCGACTTTTCAAGCTGTGTCGCCAGCGGCCACACCTCCACTGCAACGGGAGCAGGTTGCGGTGGTTGTAATGCTACTGCCAGACCAGCTCTGCAGCGCGCGCGTTCCGCAATAAATGAAGATTCGGACCCAGAAAGCGTTGTGAGCATAAATACTGACAAAGAAGGAGAGCTTTTTCGGTCTCCACAGGATTCGACCGAGGGTTCCAACTCTGGCAACAAGAGAGGGCCCCGGAAGAAGCCCAGCAAGGAGGGGTTGAAAGCCAAATAAAGATACAAGGCGGCGGTCGGCATTTGTAACCGACTCGAAGGCAAGTCCAACCTGAATGAAGAGGAGATGAAACGGTTGGCTTGGGCCAGAGAGGAGTTGAAAAGCGGCCGAGCGCACTTTGCCTCTCATAGGTTGTGCAGTGCCTCGAACTCAGCATTTGCTAACCGTATCGAGGAGCATATCGCTGAGAAGAGGCAACGGTCGACAGAGAGCGAACCGAAAGCGCCAACAAAGAAGAGGAAGACAAAGGACGGGGCTGAGAAGCCAAAAGTCAAGTGAGCGGACGACAAGCCGACAACGTCCAGAGCAGCGCCGGCAGCTAATGAGGTGGCACAGCGACACTTGATCGTGGGTCTCATTGACCGCAGTAACCCGCTGGGACAGATGTCGCAGGAGCGGTGGAAAGTAGTCAAAATGAAGCTACTAGAAGCGCTCTCGATCCAAGCGCACCAATGCCAACGTTTGATGGGTGGCTTGGTGGCGTCAAAATCCTTAAATGTAAGGACGACCCGTCGCTGACATGGGTGAAGGAAGCAGTGAGAACGCTTCCAAACCTGTGGAAGGACGCGAAACTCGAGGTTGTGGATCGGAGCAGCATTCCGTCGGTTCCCAAAGCGAAGGTGATGATACCTCGCGTGTTAGACCCGGAACATGCACTTCGACTGCTACAACGACAAAACCCGGACGTGCCGACCAGTGATAGGAGAGTACTGAGCGTAGCTAAAACTGCAAACGCAGATGGAGGCCAGAGCTACATACTCCAAATCAATAAGGCGGTTGACGACATCTTATATGCCAGATTCGGGAAGATGGTGTGGGGAGTTGGAAGTGTATTCCTTCGCCTCAAAAAGCGGCAGGGTGGCGCAACAAAAGTTGCTAAGAGAGTATTATAGTTTTGTTCACATAACGGTTGTTTGTAAGTCACAAAACTAAACAAGTTAGAAATAGGGTTATCAAAATGATCAGGATGACGAGATGAGTTGAAATCCGAATGTCTGTCTGTCCGTCTGTCCGGGCAACGGATAACTTGAGTAAAAATTGAGATATCTTGATGAAACTTGGAACGCATGTTCCTTGGGACCGTGAGAGGGTTCCTTTCGAAAATGGGTAAATCAGACCACTACCACGCCAACAAAATGGCGAAAACCGAAAGCACATAAAGTGTCATAACTAAGCCATAAATAAAGTTTTAAATGTAAAATGTTTAACAAAGGATCGCACTAGGTAGGGGCATATTTGGATGTAATTTTTTTGGGAAAGTGGGCGTGACCCCGCCCCCAAATAGGTTTTTTGTAATTGGGTAATAACCACGCCCACCTCCCAAACAAAGGTTAGGTCGAAAATTACTAAAAGTGAGTTAACTCAGTAACGAAAAACGCCAGAAACACTAAATTTCACATAAGAATTGGCAGATGAAAGCTGCACTCAGATTTTTTTACAAAATGGAAAATGGGCGTCGCATCGCTCACTTATGGGTCAAAAACCATATCTCAGGAACTACTCTACCGATTTCAATGACTTGGTTTGTAATAGTTTCCTTATATCCCAATGATATGTTGTGAAAATGGACGAAATCGCTTCACAACCACGCCTACTTTCTATATACCAAAACTTTGAAGACGATCTGATTCGTTTACTTTACAATATATAAAATAAGCACTAATGAATATAACTTTCGGAATATATATCGGAACTTTGCACAAATATTACGTTTATAGTATGGCAGGCCCATTCTAAAAATCGCCGAAATCGGACCATAGGTTTTCAAGGCCTCATATATCGACCATGAGGACCTCGGTGCATCTAACCTATTATTATGGTTTCCAACTTTCAATGGACTTTACAATATATATGACGCATGTAGGTCAAATTGTGTATTATAAATAAAAAGTTAAATAAATAATTTGCGAGAGTATAAAACGTTCGGTTACACCCGAACTGAGGCCTTCCTTACTTGTTACATATGCATGTTTTTTTCAGACATTGCGAAAGCCAATCCGTATGGATTTCCAAGTCCTTTATTGCATAAAGATAATATCGTAACGTTTTTAATGCCCGTACTATGGCGAATAATTCTTTTCCATTATTGTACAATTATGTTCATTAGAATTTAGTTTTTTGAAATAATTGTAATTGGTCTTCCTTCTTGGTAAAAACCTGCACTTACAGCAACATTAGACGAATTAGTGCTTAGAATTTTTTTTTTCAAAATCTGGTTTCACAAGTTCAATTTGTTCTTGTAATGATTTCTTCAAAGTTTCACAAGCAGCTATTCCTTCCTGATCAAGGTTAATAGCCGTTTTCTTTGATTTGTGATATTTTCCATTTTCTCCTTTAAAATGCTTGGTTAATGGTTGAGCAATTTTTGCGTAGTTTTCAATAAATTTCCTGTAATATCCCGTTATCCCTAAAAATCCTTTAAGTTGCCGTAGCGTCTTGGGATTTGGATATTTATTTATTGTTTCAACTCTTTTGGGATCCGTTTTTATTACTTTCTGGGATACAAAGTATCCTAAAAATTCAACCTCGGCTGCTATAAACATTGACTTTTCTATAATATCGTCAATATAGACGTGACAAAACTTTCCAATGCATTCATGTAGAATATTGTACATTGCTCTCTGGATGAAAGAAGGAATAAATGAGGACGGTAGACGGAAACATATTCAAATATCCATTATTCACTGAAAATGCATTTTTATTTTCAATATCATTTTCTTCATTAATATTTGGTGAAATCCGGACTCGAGGTCTATTGTGGAGAAATATTTAGATTCTCCTAAATAAAATTAAATCATTGAGAAAATGTATTTTCTCTATTTAATTATTTCCATAAATTAATTTCCTATTTGGTCTATCTATTGTGGCTCCGATTTTATTTAAGAAATTAAATTCAATTAAGCTATCAATTTCATAAAATCGTTATTGTACGCCCAATAAATTAATATAATGAAAATGGTTTATGATGGTCGAAACATTAACTCTCCTTAATTACGCAAGTATTTGCAGTTTCATTTTGCATCATTGGTATATTTGTCGGTCGATTATTAGTCTGCCAAGGTCGACAAAAATTCCTATTGGCTATATCCTCCGCGCGGGTGTCGACTGTGCAATGGGTGGCGCTGCCCGCACTGCTGGGGTCTCAAGCTGTCTATGACAAGCTAGGCGTAGACGCTAGGGGTAGAGACCCCCGAATACAAAAACTCAATATGGAGGTCAAACAGGAAGAACAGCGGGCTGGGATATCAGCCCAAACGTCGGTGGGAGACGAGGCTGCTACCACCGGCGGGCACAGCGACTTTTCAAGCTGTGTCGCCAGCGGCCACACCTCCACTGCAACGAGAGCAGGTTGCGGTGGTTGTAATGCTACTGCCAGACCAGCTCTGCAGCGCGCGCGTTCCGCAATCCATGAAGATTCGGACCCAGAAAGCGCTGTGAGCATAAATACTGACAAAGAAGGAGAGCTTCTTCGGTCTCAGATATCGCAGGAGCGGTGGAAAGTAGTCAAAATGAAGCTACTAGAAGCGCTCTCGATCCAAGCGCACCAATGCCAACGTTTGATGGAGCGGGGTGGCTTGGTGGAGTCAAAATCCTTAAATGTAAGGACGACCCGTCGCTGACATGGGTGAAGGAAGCAGTGAGAGCGCTTCCAAACCTGTGGAAGGACGCGAAACTCGAGGTTGTGGATCGGAGCAGCATTCCGTCGGTTCCCAAAGCGAAGGTGGTGATACCTCGCGTGGTAGACCCGGAACATGCACTTCGACTGCTACAACGACAAAACCCGGACGTACCGACCAGTGATTGGAGAGTACTGAGCGTAGCTAAAACTGCAAACGCAGATGGAGGCCAGAGCTACATACTCCAAATCAATAAGTCGGTTGACGAAATCTTATATGCCAGATTCGGGAAGATGGTGTGTGGAAGTGTATTCCTTCGCCTCAAAAAGCGCCACCCTGCGGATGGCAATGAAAACACACTGGAGACGGGTGAAGTCGAAAAAGATCTCGGAATTGAAGAGATAATGGCGACTTCATTAAACTTGCAGGAAGGTTAATAAACCAGGAGCTGACGGTACTTCAGGTGAACCTCCACAAAAGTAAGATCGCATCTGCCGAATTCCTTCTCAATCTAGAGAAGGGCGGCTACGACGTGGCTTTAGTCCAGGAACCATGGATAGCATCGGGTACAGTGGTCGCTGGATTAAAGTCACCTAACTACACAACTTATACCCCGAGCGTCACTAACAAGGTAAGAACGGCGGTACTGGTAAGCAAAAAGCTATATTCCCATGTTAACTTAAATCTCTCCACAGATAACCTGACGGTGGTGGCGGTAAAGGATTGCAGGGATGAGCTCATACTCCTTGCATCCTGTTACCTGCCACATGACGGCGAGACATCGACTGCAGAACTCCAGAGGCTGGTGGCTACATCCAGCAGAAGGTAACAGTCGCTGGTAGTTGGAGCTGACGCTAACGCGCACCACACGATTTGGGGAAGCCGCGATATTAATGCAAGAGGTGAGTCCCTATTAAACTTTATATTAATAAGTAGTCTAGTGATTGCAAACCGGGGGGAGGAACCTACGTATATAGGACCAACCTCGAAAACGTCCTAGACTTTACAATTTACACCAGTGGAGGTACAACGGTAGAAAACTGGAGGGTGCTAAGTACACCGTCATTCTCTGACCATAGATATATACATTTCTCTATTAGAAAGGGGGTTAAAGCTAGACTTGAGGCTAGAAGAAACCCCAGAATTACAAACTGGGTATGACACCGACAAATACTATTTGGTAAAAGACTTAGACCCTGCGTGTTCAACTCTCCACAAGTGTTAGAGGAGGGTGTGAATCTCTTCTGTAGCACTCTTACTAAGGCTTATCATTCCGCTTGTCCTTTGCTGCGGCCCAAACGCAAATAGAGCCACCCTTGGTGGAACAAGGAGCTCGAATCGTGTAGATGCAGTGTAAGGAAAATCTTCAACTTGGCCAAGCTAGCAGAGAGCGAGGATTGTTGGAATGAATATGAATATAAGAGACTACAAAAAGTTAATGCGCAGGAGCAAACGACAGTCCTGGAAAAACTTTTGTAGCAGCTTTGAAAGAACAAATGAGGTGGCAAGACTTAGAAAACTGCTATCTAAAAGCCCCCCTTCGCCAGGCCTGATTCGCAGAAACAACGAAGAGTAGTGGACGGAGAATTGCAGGGACTCCTTAGAGGTTCTAGTTAGCATACACTTTCCGGGATGAAAGAACCCGGTTAACTCTCCACACGAAGGAAATACTGCTGTTATCCTGTCCGAGTGTAAAATTACGGAGGATAAAATAGAATGGGCAATCCTTCGACTCTTACAAATCTCCCGGTACAGATGAAATCTTTCCAGCCATGCTAAAGAACGCAATGCAGCTGGTCGTGCCGTGGTTGCGAGTTATATTCAGAGGATGTCTAAGGTTTGGTTATATACCGCACTCATGGAGAGAGGCTAGGGTGGTTTTCATACCGAAGGCAGGTAAAAACAATCCAACCTACTCGAAAGAGTTCAGGCCCATAAGTCTTACCTCTTTCTTCTGAAGGCGCTGGAGAAAATACTAGATGCACATATAAGGGACACAGCGCCTCCTGGCAGCTTGTCCAAATCGCAACATGCGTATACAAAAGGCAGATCCGTGGAGACTGCACTCCATTCACTGGTATATAACATTGAAACAGCTCTAGAATACAAGGAATATGCTCTGGGAGCATTCCTGGACATTTCGGGAGCATTCAATAATGTGTCTACGGAATCCATACTGCGAAGTATTTAGTCAATGGGTGTTGAGCCTGTCATACAAAGGTGGGTGAAAAACCTCTTGATTTCTAGAAAGATAAAAACAGAATGGAATGATGCCAGTGTGACCAAGGAAGTCTGTAGAGGTACTGCGCAAGGCGGAGTGCTATCTCCACTCTTATGGACATTAGTGGTAAACAACTTACTAAAATAGTTTGAAAACAAAGCTCCCAAGATAACAGCGTATGCGGATGACGTCGCCATCTTAATAACGGGAAAGTGTCTGCACACTGTCAGCAGTATAATGACCAGCACTGTCAAAAACTGGGCAACGCTAGCGGGACTGAAGCTCAATGCGGAAAAGACAGACCTTCTGGTGTTTACTAGTAGGTACAAAATACCTACATGGAGGTCCCCTTCGCTAAATGGGAGCTCCCGCTCCCGCTCAAGGACCGTACCAAATACCTAGGGGTATCCTGGACACCAAACTTCTGTGGACGTACAATGTGGAGGAGAGAGTGAGGAAAGCCACTAATGCTCTGTATGCATGCAGGAAGATGCTTGGCACTACCTGGAGGCTTTCTCCCGCTCTCATGCACTGGTGCTACACAGCAATAGTGAGACCAATTCTGTTCTACGGGGTTCTGGTATGGTGGACGGGTACTAGAAAATCTACGTATCGGAAGCCGATGGAAAAGGTTCAGCGGCTTGCAGCGCTATGTATAACGGGGGCCTAAGAACCACCCCAACGGCTGCTCTAGAACGAATATTAAACCTGCCACCTATAGATCTCTTTGCCGAAAACTGCGCGGCGAAATCGGCTGTCGACTGATGGCAATAGGTGAATTCACATACAGATCCTTCGGACACAGCTCGGTTGCTAAGGCAGTCTGACAGGTATTGACTATCTGGTCCCATTCTACAACTGGGAAAGAGGTTTCATGGTAAACATGGAAAAGGATGGTTGGCGCAAGGGCACCGTAACTACACGCAACACCTTAAATATCTGTACGGATGGCTCTAAAATGGATGAGGGAGTAGGTGCAGAAATATACTGTCCGGAATTAGGCATAAGACAACCGTTCAAACTGCCCAACCACTGCTGTCTATTTCAAGCAGAGGTCTTTGCTATTGGGAAGGCAGCAGAGCTAGCCTCCAGCGCACAAGGCCAATACTCTAAAATTAACATCTACGTAGACAGCCAAGCGGCAATCAAGGCAGTATTCGACACGAATATCGGCCAAAAGTGTCCTGAGCAGCAGGGCAGCAATGGTGAGGGTCGCCAGAAATATGAGGGCAACAAAATCGTAGACGGGATTGCCAAGAGTGGTGTACAGCTGTCACCCAGAAACATGATCAACATCGCTAAACCCATGCACATTCTATACGATGACATAGACAGGTGCATGGCAAGATGAATCATATCTCGCTGGAAGGATCTACCGGGGTGTAAAACTGCAAAGGTCATGTGCAAGGCGGTAGATCAAAAATATACAAGGTTCCTACTGGAGCCCGATAGAAAGGGCTGTAGGACCATGGTTGGCATTCTTACCGGTCACAGCCTTGTAGCGGCACATGCCTATAAAATGGGCTGTCAGATCGAGAGGAATGCAGAAAATGTCAAGAGGGGGCACCAAGGAAACAGTGGAGCATCTCTTGTGCGTGTGTCCTACGTTAGCGAGACAGCGTTATAGGTACTCAGGGGGCCCACAGTACGATAAGTTAGAGGAGATATCGTCAGTGAAGCCTCATAAACTATTAAAATTCACGACAGGCGCAGGCATCCTGAACGATGACTACTACTCAGGGAACACGTAAAGGCACTCCATTCTGGTATCGCAAAGGACCATAACTGGTCTATGCGTTGCCTGCAGTCCTACCAGACCAACCTAACCTAATTAGTCTGCCAACTAAATCTGTTACTCCTAGCCTTGAGGTTGGTTTCGTGAAAATTTTCATTGTTGTTTTTTTGTAAATTGCAAAGCAAATTTGGGATCGCATTTGGTTTGAATGAAGTTCTTGTGCTTTAGCAAGAGCATTTTGCAAATGAGTAGGTGCCAATGTAAATAAAATTTGGCTTAAAGGATAATTTAAACCTGTTATACATGTTCTAAGCGCAGTTTCGCGAATCTTAATATTTATTTGTTTTATTATTTCGGAATTTGTTCCGTGCATCATAATGGTTTTATTAATTAATAATTTCAATTTCTGATTGACTTCTTTATAGTAATCAATTAATGATTTCGATCCTTGTCTCTTAATCAATTACATGAATTAGTATACTTTACCCATTGTGTAGAGCATACACAAGGGTCGATACGATGAAGGTTCCTCCGGTGGTTTCCTTTGTTTTGGAAGTAGAACTTAGCGTTGGACTTTCCAGGGGTCGCGGAACACTCCTTCTTTTATACATGCATTGTACATATTAGTGAACAGGGTGGGTTTAAAAGTTATAGCTTCCTTTAGGGTAGTGTTTGGTATACCATCTATTCCAGGCGCTTTGTTGTTTTTAATTTTTTTTACTATAGCCAGTAGTTCTTCTTCCGTAACTAATAGTGGTGACTCAGCCGTTTCGTCATATCGTTCAGGGTATGAGATCGGGTCATGCGTCGGAAATAGTGTTTCGACGACTTTCTTCATAAATGATGCACTTTTGGTTTCCTGTGACTTATTTTTGAATTTTGTCATACAAATTTTGTACGCTGTTCCCCAGGGGTCTACGTTTGCCTCTTCACAGAGTTTTGCAAAACAATTTCGTTTGCTGCTGGTAATAGCTGACTTCAGGAATTTCTTATGGGTTCTTTAAAAATTTACACATGTACATTATGAACCCAAATAGAAAAATGTGTTTGCATCAACGCTATTAGTATTATTAATCAATAAAAATAATTAATAGCAATGTGAGGAAATTTAATTCAATTCGTTTACATAATGCGAAAATACGTTTTATTAGATTTTTCGCAATTTTTTGTTTTTTGTAACTGTAATTTAAGCTAAGAAACTTAGTTTGTTACGAATTAAAACACTTTTCACGTTGTTTTTTCGGCTATCGACACGCCTTATCTAATAGAATCATGATTCAAATCAAGTACAATTACACTGTCCAACAGCATTTTTGGAACAGAAAGCGACCCTATAATTCTGAAAGGGTATGTTGAGTAGATCATTTTTGTAGAACAAACTTATGGTCCAGCATTTTTTGGTCGAAGGGAGCATTATACTATATGAAAAAAATGTTGTAAGTTAATGTCTGAGAGAATTCTTATGGTCAGAGTTGTATTGTGGAATTGTATGAGGATTATTTTTGTGGAAGATCTTAACCCTCTAACTGGTTTCTTTATGGGTCAATTTGACCATTTTTTCGCGAAAATCAAAAAATATCCTTTGAAAAAGGACATTTAAGGATTAAAATATTCTACGAAAATGTTTGGCGGAAAATTACGGGGGTCACCAAAGACACCATTGTTGTAAATAAAGCTCTTTACGATTGATAAAAAAATTATAATTTTGTTTTAATAGTGGTTTATTATAGTATATACATATTTATTTTTTTGCTTCAGCAGTAGTAGGACAATGGATTAAAGATTAAACTTAATATGCTTTCCTGTATTTTGCTTGACGTGAATGTTCCGATGTGTCAAGGTTTCTGTACAAGCCCCATACGTATTCAGCAAGCATTACAGTTTGGGATTTCTCTTTGAATCTTTCTTCCAAAACCTTTATATCCTGATGAAACCTTTCACCGTGTTCATCTGAAACCGCTCCAAGGTTTTCTTTAAAAAAATTTAGATGACAGTGCAGAAAATGCAGCTTTAGTGACATCTTAACGCCAATATTGTTAAACCGATTAGCATGCTTTCAATATGTTCTGCATAGTTTTGTGCTTTTGAGTTTCCAAGGAATTCTGATATAACCAGCTGCATAAAGTCAAATGCTGTATTTTGCATATCCGACAGATGACCATAAAATTCTTCATCTTGTAATAATTTTCTTATATCGGGTCCAACGAGCATTCCTAGAA
This sequence comes from Zeugodacus cucurbitae, assembly GCF_028554725.1. Lineage (NCBI taxonomy): Eukaryota > Metazoa > Arthropoda > Insecta > Diptera > Tephritidae > Zeugodacus > Zeugodacus cucurbitae. The sequence continues at coordinate 37,098,771 of NC_071668.1, forward strand.
AAGGTAGTTTACATTAAACGAAATAAATTATTTCTTAAAACCGTATTTTACCTTCTTTTAATTTTGCTGCAGATAATCTGGGGAAAATTGTTTGAATGCGTTTGAAAGCATATCCTTGTGTATTTAAGCTTTTAATAAAATTTTTCACCACGCCCAACTTAATATGCAGCGGTGGAAGTATGACCTTATCTTTTGGGACAAGAGGTTAATGGATTACATTTAAGTCACCAATAATATTTTCTTTGCGTTCTTCGAAATATTTAATATGATAATGGCTGTTGGTAGCACGTGAATCCCATTTACAAAGAAAGCACATATATTTTGTGTATCCTGTTTCCAGTCAATATTGCAATAATTTTGAAGTCTGCGCATACTTCCCATTTATATTTATAGTATTCAATTTTATTTAAGAGATTTGAAATATTTGCGTATGTTTCCTCCTTTTTTGTGGAATACGCAACCGGTATTGATGGATGCTGATTTCCATTGTGCAGTAAAACTGTTTTTAAGCTGTGTTTTGAACTATCTATAAATAGTCGGAAAAGTCCAGTGGAAGCTTTAGATATTTTAGAACCTCTTCAATACTGCAACAGTATACAAGTTCTTCTGATTTTTTAAAATAACTTTCCAAATCGGCGTGTCTTTTGCTTGGCGATGTAACTTTTACATCGGCTTTTATCCAATTCCTGTTTTTCAATCTGGAACGTAATATTTCAGCTTTCTCTTTTGTTAGTCCTAAATCTCTTACAAGATCTTCAAAATAAGCTTGGTCTATCAAATTAGAACATATGTTTAAACCACCAGGAGGCAAGTAACTTATATCTGACATGTTTTCAACCGCCGCTGTTATTTCTGTATTGGCGTTTGTCATATTGGCCGAAAACGTATGTGTAGGCGGTTGAGGCACCGGAACACCTTCACAGCGCACTTCTGGTAAAATGACATTATTTGTTGCTTCGTATGCCATTATCGCGTAGTGCCTTTGGCTTCTACCAAATTTATAATTTACGCAGAAATAGCATGTATCTGATTTGTGATTTTCAGGTTCAATCCATATAATAGGCGCAGAAAATGGCAGCGCCTTAGGACCGCCTTTGTACCAGGTCAAAAGACCACTTTCGCAAGTAGTACATACAGTTTTTGGTATCCAAGCTTCACATAAAAATCGAATTTCAAAGAAAAGAAAATATGGTTCTTCAATTGTAGGGAATATCTTTCTTCTGCTTTGAAGGTGCGTAAAATGTCCACAAATAAAACAAAACAAATCTCTTAATTTGCAAACAGAATCCGCCATGCTAGTCAAATTGACCCACAAAGAAACCAGTTAGAGGGTTAAGATCTTCCACAAAAATAATCCTCATACAATTCCACAATACAACTCTGACCATAAGAATTCTCTCAGACATTAACTTACAACATTTTTTTTTCATATAGTATAATGCTCCCTTCGACCAAAAAATGAAAACTTTGACCCACTGTAAAAAAAAAGTTTGTTCTACAAAAATGATCTACTCAACATACCCTTTCAGAATTATAGGGTCGCTATTCTGTTCCATTCAAAAAGTCTTCATTTGTTGGACAGTGTTATTAAACTATTTCAATATTACTTCAAAACTTTCTTAACAAACAATGTCAACATTCAAAATATTTTTATTATTATTTTTTTATTTATGTTGTCAACTCAAATAAAACTCTCTTATTATAATCTTTCTAGCAATTTTCCCCTTTGCTAACTTTTTCAACCTCCCATGTACTTCAAGACTAAAATTAGCCAAATCGGTTCATCTATTATCGACGTTTAGTGAGATTACATATTGTATTATTTAAAACACGTTTGTATGGGAAAAAGAAAAGGCAGTTTTTATGGTTTCCCGGAAATTATTCGAGGTTTTCTCACCTTTTAAACCTTCCCTAGACCCCACGAACATTTTAAGACCAAGATAAGAAAAATTCGTTCAGTCGTTTTCGTTACAAAAAATAATAAAGCAAGTATTACTGAAAACTAAATACATTTTCCAAAAAATTTAAATGCCACTTTACAGCGGCAGATATACACATTAAATTTATGCTTAAAAAAAATCATGTTTGATAGTTATTTTATTTATCCACAACAAAAACAAACTACAGTATAATATTGCACCTCACAGCGAAAATGACGCAGTAACAAAAAATCAAAATATATTGCAATTTTTCAAGGACACAAACAAATTTTGGGTCGATTAGTACTTTGTGGGATGCCCTTACTACCTATAACAGCTTTCATACGGTTCAGCAAGGATTCTACCACTTTCGTTGTATAGTTTGCACCAATTTAGTCCGTTCTTTTTGCAGGGCGCTTTTGAAGTCGGCATTATTTCAATTTGGTATTTTTGCATACCTCGTCCAAAATTGACCACAGATTCTGTATTTCATTCAAATCTGAAGATTGCGCTGGTATTTATACTGTGTGGACAGTTCCAATTAGCCAACTGCGAATTTGAACTTCGGATCAAGACAATGATAGTACCGAAAAGTATCAAAAGTATTTAATTTTGCGGCATTTTGTACCAAATTTCGTTTCAAAATGTTATGCGTAGGGCTTGGGACCCACCACATAAAAACAAAGTACCAATGAAAAATCGAAAAAGAAAGCCTCGGATGAGACACCCCTCTTTTGATGACGACCCCTGCAAACGTTTTAAGGATAATGATTTAAGGGCATGCACCTGGAATGTCCGGACCCTTAATTGGGAAGGTGCCTCTGCCCAGCTGGTTGATGTCCTCATACGACTAAAGGCTGACATCACCGCCATCCAAGAAGTGCGATGGACGGGACAAGGACGGACGAAGGTGGGTCCTTGTGACATCTACTACAGCGGCCATATAAAGGAGCGCAAATTTGGTGTTGGATTTGTGGTGGGAGAGAGACTTCGTCGCCGAGTCCTAGCATTCACCCCGGTGGATGAACGTCTAGCGTCTTGCGAGGTTCTTAAACATATCGCTGATTTGCGCCCACACCCCAACGGAAGAGAAGGACGATGTGACCAAAAATACTTTCTATGAGCGCCTAGAACGCACCTATGAGCGCTGCCCCCACCACGATGTCAAAATCGTGCTTGGCGATTTTAACGCCAGGGTGGGTAAAGAAGGTGTCTTTGGCACAACAGTCGGAAAATTCAGCCTCCATTACGAAACATCGCCAAACGGCCTGAGGCTGATCGACTTCGCTGGGGCCCGAAATATGGTCGTCTGTAGTACCAGATTCCAACACGCGTAACCAAATCGATCAGGTTGTGATAGACGGAAGACATGTCTCCAGTGTTTTAGACGTGCGTACGCTCCGAGGACCAAATATAGACTGGGACCATTATCTGGTTGCAGCGAAGATACGCACTCGCCTCTGTGCAGCAAAGAACGCCCGTCAACAAACACAAGGAAGGTTCGACGTCGAAAAGCTGCAAACGCAACAGACAGCTACGAAATACTATACCCGACTTGCACTCCTGCTCTCTGAGAGCACTCATCAGCATCTCGGTATAATTCAACTTGTGGGACGGGAACCATTGGGTTTCGGAAAAGTAAAAAAACAGCTGGTACGATGAGGAATGCCGTCTCGCCGCGGAGAGAAAACAGACTGCCTACCTCGCAACGTTGCAAACGACCACACCACGTGCGGGATGGGATAGATACCGAGAGCTGAAAAGGGAAGCGAGACGCATCTGCAGACAAAAAAAGCTTGAGAAGCTGGAAGACAGAGGGAATGCTCGAAAATTTTATGAAAAAATGAAGCGACTTAACGAAGGTTTAAAGACCGGAGCATCCTCATGTAGAGACCAAGGTGGTAATCTGGTAACCGATGTCCAGGGCATACTGGGATTATGGTGGGAACACTTCTCCGAACTGCTGAATGGCAGTGAAATTACAACACCAGGAGATGGCGAACCCGATTCCCCAATCGACGACGATGGAGCAGATGTTCCATTGCCCGACCGTGAAGAAATTCGAATAGCAATTATCCGCCTGAAGAACAACAAAGCGGCAGGGGCCGATAGATTACCGGCTGAGCTATTCAAATACGGCGGCGAAGAACTGATAAGCTGCATGCATCAGCTTCTTTGCAAAATATGGTCGGAAGAAAGCATGCCTGACGATTGGAATCTCAGTGTGCTCTGCCCAATCCATTAAGAGGAAGATCCCACAAACTGTGCCAATTACCGTGGGATAACCCCTAAATATCGCCTATAAGGTTCTATCGAGCGTACTGTGTGAAAGACTTAAGCCCATCGTCAACAAACTGATTGGACCTTATCAGTGTGGCTTTAGACCTGGAAAATCGACAACTGACCAGATATTCACCATGCGCCAAATCTTGGAAAAGACCCGAGAAAAGAGGATCGACACACACCACCTTTCTGTCGATTTTAAAGCTGCTTTCGACAGCACGAAAAGGAGTTGCCTTTACGCCGCGATGTCTGAAATTGGTATCCCCGCAAAACTAATATGGCTGTGTAAGTTGACGTTGAGCAACACCAAAAGCTCCGTCATGATTGGGAAGGACCTCTCCGAGCCGTTCGATACCAAACAACGTGACTCACTATGGAGCGACTTCTTTATCTTGATGTTGGAAATAATAATACGAGCTACAGAACTAAATAGAGAAGGTACAATCTTCTACAAGAGTGTACAGCTGCTGGCGTACGCCGATGATATTGATATCATCGGAAGCAACAAGCGCGCCGTTTGTTCTGCTTTTTCCCGCATGGATAAGGAGGCGAAGCGAATGGGTCTGGAGGTGAATGAGGACAAGACGAAATATCTCCTGTCATCAAGCAAACAGTCGGCGCACTCGCGTCTTGGCTCCCACGTCACTGTTGACAGTCATAACTTCGAAGTAGTAGATAATTTCGTATACCTGGGAACCAGTATCAACAACACCAACAATGTCAGCCACGAAATCCAGCGCAGAATAACTCTTGCCAACAGGTGCTACTTTGGACTGAGTAGGCAATTGAACAGTAAAGTCCTCTCTCGACGAACCAAAATCAAACTCTACAAGTCGCTTATCATTCCCGTCCTGCTTTATGGTGCAGAAGCTTGGACGATGTCAACATCAGATGAGACGACACTAGGAGTTTTCGAGAGGAAAATTTTGCGCAAGATTTATGGACCTCAGAACATTGGCAACGGCGAATACCGCAGGCGATGGAACGATGAGCTGTACGAGTTATACGACGACATTGACATAGTTCAGCGAAAAAAAGGACAGCGGCTACGCTGGCTAGGTCATGTTGTCCGAATGGAAGAAAACACTCCAGCTCTGAAAGTGTTCGATGCAGTACGCATCGGAGGAAGCCGAGGAAGGGGAAAGCCTCCACTCCGTTGGAGGGACCAGGTGAAGAGCGACCTGGTTACACTTGAAATCTCCAACTGGCGCCGAACTGCGAAGGAAAGAGAGGAGTGGTGCGCTCTCATCGATTCGGCTATAACCGGCTAAACGGTAGAATGCTAATCACATACATACATGGCAGCTTTGATCACAGCTGGTAACTGTAAGAAGAGAATAGCTGATTGTACATATAATTATTTGCTTACGCACGTGTTTAGTACGACTGTCTCTATTTATAATAACGGTTTTTTATACTCTCGCAACAAATGTTGCTAAAGAGAGTATTATAGTTTTGTTCACATAACGGTTGTTTGTAACACCCAAAACTAAACGAGTTAGATATAGGGTTATATATACCAAAGTGATCAGGGTGAAGAGTGGAGTTCAAATCCGAATGTCTGTCTGTCCGTCCGTCTGTGCAAGCTGTAACTTAAGTAAAAAGTGAGATATCTTGATGAAACTTGGCACACTTATTTCTTGGCCCCATAGGAAGGTTGCTTTCGAAAATGAGCAAAATCGGACCACTGCTACGCCCACAAAATGGCGAAAACCGAAAACACATAAAGTGCCATAACTAAGCCATAAATAAAGCTATGGAAATAAAATTTGGTATGAAGGATTGCACTAAGAAGGGGCATATTTGGATGTAATTTTTTTTGGAGAATTGGGCGTGGCCCCGCCCCTACTAAGTTTTTTATACATATCTCGCAAACCATTAGCGCTATATAAACCAGACTTTCTGCAGCCACTTCCTTTTACACTTTTTTTAGCCACTTCCTAATACAGTCTAAAAATGAAAGAAATCGGATCAAAACCACGCCCACCTCCCATACAAAAGTTAGGTTGAAAATTACTAAAAGTGGGTTAACTCACTAACGAAAAACGTCAGAAACACTAAATTTCACATAAGAAATGGCAGATGAAAGCTGCAATTAGATTTTTTTACAAAATGGAAAATGGGAGTACCGTCGCCCACTTATGGGTCAAAAACCATATCTCAGGACCTACTCGACCAATTTCAATGAAACTTGGTTTGTAATAGTTTCCTTACATCCCAATGATATGTTGTGAAAATAGGCCAAATCGCTTCACAACCACGCCCACTTCTTATATACCAGAACTTTGAAGACAATCTGAATCGTTTACTTTACGATATATAAAGTAAGTACTAGTGAAGATATCGGTGCAGAACTTTGCACAAAAACTATGTTAATAGTGTGGTAGCCCCATTCTAAAAAGCGCCGAAATCGGACCATAGGGTTTTAAGGCCCCATATACCGAACACATGGACCTCGGTGCCTTTAACCTAATATTATGGTTTCCTACTTACAATGGACTTTATACAATATATATGACGAATATGTGGATCAAATTGTGTATTATATAATATTAGTAAAGTTAAATAAATAAATTGTGAGAGTATAAAATGTTCGGTTACACCCGAACTTAGCCCTTCCTTACATGTTATAAATTGTTTTTATAATTTTTCGGATCACTAACGAAACGTTTAAGCAATTTTGTTTTCTTTTTTATTGGATTCCGCAAACCACCAAAAGTGAAGATATATGGTTGATTCTACGATAAGAGGTTTCAATTGCATAGCGAAAACGGCCAAAGAAAAACTTTGGATTTTTTTCTTGAAACCTATGTATTATGATTTTTTTCCCTTTTATTTATCTTCTCACGTAAGGGCAAGTCCCTTAATACATATTTTATTACTTTTTCGACGACCAGGGTTAATACATCGGCCAGGGGTGAGACGAAAAGTATATGGTAGATAATTATTTTACCACAAAGCAAACAATTAATTAAAAATCAATAAATTCACTTTTTATCCTAAATAAAAGAAACAAATATTAAATATAAAATCTTAAGATCTTTTAAAAACATGTCCTGACTTTTTAAAGAAGTAATATATCCTCTGCCATTTCAAAAGAAGATTTGGCAAGGGGAGAGTGTGGCGAAATACCAATAGAAACCAGGTCACTTTTAACCTACGGAGTGGAGGCCTTCCCCTTCCTCTGCTTCCTCCAGCGGGTACTGCATCGAACATTTTCCAAGCTGAAGCGCTTTCTTCATTCGAAAAACATGACGCAGCCTCTGTCTTTTTATTCGTTGAACTACATATGTCTGTGTCGTCGTAAAGCTCATCGTTCCATCATCTGGGGTATTCGCCATTATCAATGTTCAAAGAACCATAAATCTTCCACAAAACCTTTTTCTCGAAAACTCCTAGTGCCGTCTCATCGGATGTTGACATCGTCCATGCTTCTGTACCAGAAAGCAGAACGGGGATGATAAGGGACTTGGTTTTGGTTCATCGAGAGAGGACTTTAACAAATCCGATTTCATCTATTTTCATGGTGTGTGGTGGGGTATGTAGGAGAACCGACTGCAGAAAGTTTGGTTTATATAGGTTTATTGAGTTGCAAGATATATACAAATAACCGATTTGGAGGCGGGGCCACGCCCACTTCCCCAAAAAAATTACATCCAAATATGTCCCTTCCTAGTGCGATTCTTTATTCCAAATTTCACTTTTATTACTTTATTTATGGCTTAGTTATGACACTTTATTTGTTTTTGGTTTTCGCCATTTTGTGGGCGTGGCAATGGTCCGATTTTGCCCATTTTCAAAAGCCACCTCCTCAGGGTGCCAAAGAATACGTGTTCCAAGTTGCGCTAAGATATCTCAATTTTTAATCAAGTTATCCGTTGCACGGACAGACGGACGGACGGACAGACGGACAGACAGACATCCGGATTTCAACTCGTTACGTCATCCTGATCATTTTGATATATATTACCCTATATCTAACTCGTTTAGTTTTATGACTTACAAACAACCGTTATGTGAACAAAACTATAATACTCTCTTAGCAACTTTTGTTGCGAGAGTATAGAAATTATATGAAATAAACAAAATAATTTTGTTGTTTATTTAATAATAGTTAATTTTAATTATTTTACTTCCGATTGAACTTAGTTTTGGTTTAGCATCTGATACAAAAAATAAATGTATTGTCCGAAAGTTAAATTAAAAGTAGCAACGGGACAAGCCAGGAGAGAGACTTTTTTAGACTTTGTAAGGAATTCCAGAAAAAAATGTTTTAATTATGCAGTAAATTATAATATTATTTAATACACTACAATAATATGATGTGATTCATTTAAAAAAATAACAACATAAAGGACAAAAACAATACTTTACGCTGATTGCCGCACAAGTTACCTCTTATCGTAGAATCATCCATATTCAATCTGCGCCAGGACTCTGCGTATTTCTTTAATGCATAATTTTTTACAACTCTAGGCCGGTTTCGCATTCAGTTTAACAATTTTCCACGACACCAATAATTGCACTTGCGTTTACTTCAACTGTTCACTTCGCTTCGAAAATATTATGAGGAACAGGTATAATGCATTTCCGAATGAAGAAGAGACTATTCTTGTCAGTAAAATAGAGGCTTTAAAATCACAATTAATACCCACAAACTATAGAGCACGACGTTCACTAATCTTTTCAATTATAAAATTCGTCACAGGGACACCAGACCATGACGATTTAATAGAAATAAAAACAGGCTAAAATTATTATAAATTTCACGTGAATAAATAATTCCCATGAATACTTTATTCCACACGAAAGAAACTTTCGTACCATGGATTTCGTGTGAATGAAAACATATATTCGAATTTTGCCATTCTGTCACAAATACTTTTGTTTTAAGTTTTTGTTGATTCGTATTGGGGCTACAAATGAAGACTTAAACGGAGTCAACATAACAATTTTTAGTGCTGGCTCGACTTGCGTTCTTCACCACGAAAAAGGATGTAATAGCATATTCGTAGGGATAATGCAATAAAACAAGTTGTATGGACGCACATTGCATAGCAACCTAACAATGTGCTGTGAAACTACTATAAATCTGCATGGGTTTACTTCTACAGTCACCGATTTCCGAAGATGTTAAAAAATTGAGATCCGGGCCCAATTGTCCAGTAGATCACATGGACGTAGATGATCCTCCTTATTCCCATTATATTGTAGTTAAGACTGACGTACCTAGCCTTAAAAATTATATTACATATAATTCATCTGTGGCCAGGCATCCAAACTACTTTAATCGCGAAGATCTAATTGGTATCGACTGAAATTGAGGTATAGTAGACATTTATTTACCAGTCTCGGTCGATAGTCAGTGAGCACTTAATACCAGAGTGAATTTTCACTTCACTGGGGGGCGAAGAATGTTACGATTCGAAGCAAAAGATCCGCTGCTACCTTTATAGCAGCAACTTGTGCCTTAAAAATGCTCAAATAGTCTTGAAGACATGTGGGATGTCCGATTAATTTGTAAATTAAAAGTCCGAGTTTTAAACTTTATTGAATTATTAATTATTATAACCGCAAGGAAGTAATTGAACTGTGACCGATATAAAAAAGAGTAACAGGAATGTTTAATAAGCGATCACGTCCGCAGGGATCGTGTGTGGTCTTGCGTGGTCCGTGGTTGCCCTTGGTCTGCCTGTTTGTCTGTCCTTAATTCGTCTTCGTCCCTACTGTTTCGTTGTCATTCCAGTCCGTTCGCTGCTGTCACATCTGTTCCCTACTCAGTGTTGTATTTCTATTTCTTATTGTCTATTTACACAATCCTACAGACATTTGAAGCGCCCTCCACCACACAAGGATACCATCAAATATTAATTTAGCTAGTTGTTAAAAGTTGTTAATATTGATACTTGTTCCCTACAAGAGATTTTGTAAACAAATTTTACTGTTTCAAATGAACAAAATTATGTACATTTACCATAGGGAAAATTTTCGAAGATGTGAAGTTTTCTCCATGTGAAATTCATGTTACAAATACACAAATGTGTGAGTTTTTACAATAAGGCTGATTATCATAATTATTTCGTATTAAGTCTACCGGTAGTAAGTAGATCATTATATTCGACATGTAGTAGTTTGTGGAGAATTCGACGCCATTCATTTATTTGTGGATTCGATTGTTAGGTAGAACATTTATGTAATTTGTGTATATTTCTTTTTATAGTTTTTTTAATATTAAAGAACTGCAAAAAATAACTTTTCGGAATTTTACGTAACGAAATCGGCTCTAACATTACTAATTACACTGTCCAACAGCATTTTTTGAACAGAATAGCGACCCCATATTTCTGAAAGGGTATGTTGAGTAGATCATTTGTGTAGAACAAACTTATGGTCCAGCACGTCAGAGTTTTTTTTTACAGTGGGTCAAAGTTTTCATTGTTTGGTCGAAGGGAGCATTATACTATATGAAAACAAGTAAGGAAAGGCTAAGTTCGGGTGCAACCGAACATTTTATACTCTCGTAATTTATTTAGAGATTTACCTATATTTTCGGTGAAAAATTACCCTTCGGCACTGAGTTCTTCATGTTTGATATCAGGGGCCTTGAAAAGTCATGGTCCGATTTTGACAATTTTTCCTCAAGTGATGTCACAGCTCAAATACAGTATTTGTGTAAAGTTTTATTTCGCTATCTTTATCTGTTCCTTATGTTGTTTATCTGTTCCATTGTTTTATTAAAGTTGAAAGAATCAGAAGGATTCTAAATTGAGTTATATGGGAAGTAGGCGTAGTTGAGAGCCGATTTCATCCATTTTCCACACTTGTCGTCAGGGTACCAAGAAAATATTATATACCGAATTTCATTCGAATCTGTCGAGTAGTTCCTGAGATAAGGTTTTTGACCCATAAGAGGGCGACGCCACGCCCATTTTCCATTTTGTAAAAAAATGTCAGTGCAGCTTCCTTCTGCCATTTCTTATGTAAAATTTGGTGTTTCTGACGTTTCTCGTTAGTGAGTTAACGCACTTTTAGTCATTTTCAACCTAACCTTTGTATGGGAGGTGGGCGTGGTTACTATCCGATTTTCACTATTACTATCATTTTTGGACTGTATAAGGAAACGGCTAAAAGAAACGACTGCAGAAAGTTTGGTTTATATGGCTTTATTGGTTTGCAAGATATATACAAAAAACCTATTTGGGGGCGGGAGCACACCCATTTTTCCAAAAAAATTACATTCAAATGTGCCCCTCTCTAATGCGATCCTATGTTCCAAATTTTATTTTCATAACTTTATTTGTGGCTTAGTTATAGCTCTTTATGTGTTTTTGGTTATCGCCATTTTGTGAGCGTGGCAGTGGTCCGATTCCGCCCATTTTCGAACTTAACCTTCTTATGGTGCCAAGGAATACGTGTTCCAATGAAAAATAAGATATCTCAATTTTTACTCAAGTTACAGCTTGCACGGACGGACAGACAGACATCCGGATTTGAACTTTACTCGTCACCCTGATCACTTTGGTATATATAACCCTATATCTAACCCGTTTAGTTTTAGGACTTACAAACAACCGTTATGTGGACAAAACTATAATACTCTCTTTAGCAACTTTTGTTACGAGAGTATAAAAATGTTGTAAGTTAATGTTTGAGAGAATTCTTATGGTCAGAGTTGTATTGTGGAATTGTATTATTTTTATTTTGTGGAAGATCTTAACCCTCTAACTGATTTCTTTGTGGGTCAATTTGACCATTTTTTCGAGAAAATCAAAAAATATCCTTTAAAAATGGACATTTAAGGATTAAAATATTCTACGAAAATGTTTGGCGGAAAATTTCAGTGGGGGTCACCAAAGACACCATTGTTGTAAATAAAGCTCTTTACGATTGATAAAAAATTATAATTTTGTTTTAATAGTGGTTTATTATAGTATGTACATATTTATTTTTTTGCTTCAGCAGTAGTAGGACAATGGATTAAAGATTAGACTTAATATGCTTTCCTGTATTTAGCTTGACGTGAATGTTCCGATGTGTCAAGTTTTCTGTACAAGCCCCATACGTATTCAGCAAGCATTACAGTTTGGGATTTCCCTTTGAATCTTTCTTCCAAAACCTTTATATCCTGATGAAACCTTTCACCATGTTCATCTGAAACCGCTCCAAGGTTTTCTTTAAAAAAATTTAGATGACAGTGCAGAAAATGCAGCTTTAGTGACATCTTAACGCCAATATTGTTAAAACCGATTAGCATGCTTTCAATATGTTCTGCATAGTTTTGTGCTTTTGAGTTTCCAAGGAATTCTGATATAACCAGCTGCATAAAGTCAAATGCTGTCTTTTGCATATCCGACAGATGACCATAAAATTCTTCATCTTGTAATAATTTTCTTATATCGGGTCCAACGAGCATTCCTAGAAAAGGTAGTTTACATTAAACGAAATAAATTATTTCTTAAAACCGTATTTTACCTTCTTTTAATTTTGCTGCAGATAATCTGGGGAAAATTGTTTGAATGCGTTTGAAAGCATATCCTTGTGTATTTAAGCTTTTAATAAAATTTTTCACCACGCCCAACTTAATATGCAGCGGTGGAAGTATGACCTTATCTTTTGGGACAAGAGGTTAATGGATTACATTTAAGTCACCAATAATATTTTCTTTGCGTTCTTCGAAATATTTAATATGATAATGGCTGTTGGTAGCACGTGAATCCCATTTACAAAGAAAGCACATATATTTTGTGTATCCTGTTTGCATTCCAGTCAATATTGCAATAATTTTGAAGTCTGCGCATACTTCCCATTTATATTTATAGTATTCAATTTTATTTAAGAGATTTGAAATATTTGCGTATGTTTCCTCCTTTTTTGTGGAATACGCAACCGGTATTGATGGATGCTGATTTCCATTGTGCAGTAAAACTGCTTTTAAGCTGTGTTTTGAACTATCTATAAATAGTCGGAAAAGTCCAGTGGAAGCTTTAGATATTTTAGAACCTCTTCAATACTGCAACAGTATACAAGTTCTTCTGATTTTTTAAAATAACTTTCCAAATCGGCGTGTCTTTTGCTTGGCGATGTAACTTTTACATCGGCTTTTATCCAATTCCTGTTTTTCAATCTGGAACGTAATATTTCAGCGTTCTCTTTTGTTAGTCCTAAATCTCTTACAAGATCTTCAAAATAAGCTTGGTCTATCAAATTAGAACATATGTTTAAACCACCAGGAGGCAAGTAACTTATATCTGACATGTTTTCAACCGCCGCTGTTATTTCTGTATTGGCGTTTGTCATATTGGCCGAAAACGTATGTGTAGGCGGTTGAGGCACCGGAACACCTTCACAGCGCACTTCTGGTAAAATGACATTATTTGTTGCTTCGTATGCCATTATCGCGTAGTGCCTTTGGCTTCTACCAAATTTATAATTTACGCAGAAATAGCATGTATCTGATTTGTGATTTTCAGGTTCAATCCATATAATAGGCGCAGAAAATGGCAGCGCATTAGTACCGCCTTTGTACCAGGTCAAAAGACCACTTTCGCAAGTAGTACATACAGTTTTTGGTATCCAAGCTTCACATAAAAATCCAATTCCAAAGAAAAGAAAATATGCTTCTTCAATTGTAGGGAATATCTTTCTTCTGCTTTGAAGGTGCGTAAAATGTCCACAAATAAAACAAAACAAATCTCTTAATTTGCAAACAGAATCCGCCATGCTTATTTAAGCTTTAATTGTTCTTTTTTAATATTAATTTTTGTAAAAATCACACCCGATATGTACTGCTTAGTAAGTCAATTATGCTTAATTTTATCACATCCGATTTGTAAGTCACAGCTGACTAGACGCGAGAACTCAGTGTTTGGCCCGGCCGAACTTGACGACGTTTTCACCTACTTTGTATATGTTGGCGTGTAATTTTGCCAATTAATCGTAAATAGCTTTATTTACAACAGTGGTGTCTTTGGTGACCCCCACTGAAATTTTCCGCCAAACATTTTCGTATAATATTTTAATCCTTAAATGTCCTTTTTTAAAGGATATTTTTTGATATTCTCGAAAAAAGGGTCAAATTGACCCACAAAGAAACCAGTTAGAGGGTTAAGATCTTCCACAAAAATAATCCTCATAGAATTCCACAATACAACTCTGACCATAAGAATTCTCTCAGACATTAACTTACAACATTTTTTTCATGTAGTATAATGCTCCCTTCGACAAAAAAATGAAAACTTTGACCCACTGTAAAAGAAAACTCGGACGTGCTGGACCATAAGTTTGTTCTACAAAAATGATCTACTCAACATACCCTTTCAGAATTATGGGGTCGCTATTCTGTTCCATTCAAAAAGTCTTCATTTGTTGGACAGTGTTATTAGCTCTCCTTTGTCTGACTTGTATTGTTATTTATATTAAAGGACTCATTGATTTTTAGAAATTATGGTTCTCCTTTTCCTAAAGATACTTACGTCAATAACAATAGAAGACCATACTTCTGATGTGTTGTATTCCCATCCAAAATCACACGTTGTGTAGGCCCACGATTCATTTGGTGTATTTATATCATAGTAATTTAAAGCAAGAGCACTAGTCCAATTAACAGCATAGCGGTAACATTTACTGTAGCCATCAAGATTTTCCTTAAACAAAAAGTTTACACATTAGGATTTCTTTATGACCGAATTGTTTAGTGTTATGTATTCGAATATATTTTAATCCTTACAACATGTTTTACCAAGTTGTTGTTTGTAACACCTAAAACTAAACGAGATGGATATAAAATTTTATATACCAAAGTGATCTGGCTGACGAGTAGAGTTGAAATTCAGATGTCCTTTCTTCCAGGCAAGCAATAACTGGTAAACATTGAGATATCTTAATGAAATTTTGTACACGTGTTCCTTGGCATCGTAAGGTTGATATTGTAGATGGGAGAACGTATTGAGAGGGACATTTTTTGCCAAAGTGAGCTCCAACTAAACTTACAGGACACATTTCACTTTAACTCATTCAATCCCAACCATATATAAAACCATTTTTACTTAAACTCATTTATAAGGCGTTTATGAAAATCATGTACATAATTAAGTCCCTCTTAAAAAATAATAGCTGATAAAAATAAAATATCAAGAAGTGTACATTTGCACCTGTAAACGAGTACAATGGGATAATGAGGGGTATCTTAGAAAAATTGTAGTTAAATAAAAAACAAGAAAGGAAAGGCTAAGTTCGGGTGAAACAGAACATTTTACACTCTCGCAATGTATTGAAGAAATTTTATTAAGATAACACACAAACTTACCCATAAATTCGGCATAAAGGTTAATAGAATAACGAAAATCGTCATATATAGATATGAGGGCTGAGGTAATTCCTGAACCGATTTCATTCATTTTCACCAGCAAGGTACAATATATCTAAGACATACGCTCACATAATTTTGCTAAGATATCTAACATATTAACCAATATATACATGCGGAATAAAAACCACCGTATTTTTGAAAAACCTATAATTAGGTATATGGGAGCTAGGAGATGTTATGACCCGATTTTAATAATCCTGGCATTCACCCCGGTGGATGACCGTCTTGCCACAATCCGCATCAAAGCGAGGTTCTTCAACATATCGCTGATTTGCGCCCACGCCCAAACGGAAGAGAAGGACGATGTGACCAAAGATACTTTCTTTGAGCGCCTAGAACGCACCTATGAGCGCCACGATGCCAAAATCGTGCTTGGCGATTTTAACGCCAGGGTGGGTAAAGAAGGTGCCTTTGGCACAACAGTCGGAAAATTCAGCCTCCATGACGAAACATCGCCAAACGGTCTGAGGCTGATCGACTTCGCTGGGGCCCGAAATATGGTTGTCTGTAGTACCAGATTCCAGCACAAGAAAATTCATCAAGCAACATGGCTGTCCCCTGATCGAAACACGCGCAATCAAATTGATCACGTTGTGATAGACGGAAGACATGTCTCCTGAGTTTTAGACGTACGTACGCTCCGAGGACCATTATCTAGTAGCAGCAAAGATACGCACTCGCCTCTGTGCAGCAAAGAATGCCCGTTAACAAACACAAGGAAGGTTCGACGTCGAAAAGCTACAATCACAACCGACAGCCGAGCCGATTTTCTACTCGACTTGCACTTCTGCTCTCTGAGAGCACTCATCAGCATCTCGATATAAGGGATTTGTGGAACGGCATCTCAAACTCATTTCATACCGCTGCAGCCGAAACAATTGGTCTCCGAAAACGCCAAAAAACCAGTTGGTACGATGAGAGTTGTCGTTCCGCAGTGGAGGGAAAACAGACTGCCTACCTTGCAACGTTGCGAAAGACCACAACACGTTCGGGGTGGGACAGATATCGAGAACTGAAGAGGGAAGCGAGACGCATTTGCAGACGTAAAAAGAAAGAGGCAACACCAACAATGTCAGCCTTGAAATCCAACGCAGAATCACTCTTGCCAACAGGTGTTACTTTGGACTGAGTAGGCAATTGCAAAGTTAAGTTGGAACAGAGACACGATATTAGAAGAAAACAATTTCCTCTGAATTACATTAAATTAACTGAGAGATTTACCCATATTTTCGATTAAAATGTTCGATATCTGGGGCTTTGACAAGTTATAGTCCGTTTTCGAAAATTTTTTCACAAGTGAAGCCAGAGGTGATATGCACTATTTGTGTAAAGTTTTATTCCGCTATCTTCATTATAAAGTGAAGGAACTGGATGGAATTCAAAATTGAGTTATAAGGAAAGTAGTCGTGGTTGTGGACCGATTTCGCCCATTTTTTATCCGTACTATCATGGTGTCAAGAAAACATTATATACCGAATTTCATTGAAATCTGTAGAGTAGTTCCTGAGATATGGTTTATTCCAAATTTTACTTTTATAACTTTATTTATGTCTTAGTTATGACATTTTATAGGTTTTTGGTTTTCGCCAGTTTGTGGGCGTGGCAGTAGACCGATTTTACCCACAAAATTTGTTTATGAAATTACCCCACAATGACGGCCTGATTGTTTGCCTTGAGAGTCCATTGAATACAGTGTATTTTCTTTTTTTTCAGCAGAACGATATTGTACAAATTCCATAGTTAAATATTAAAAATTTCAGAAAACCATTTTGCATTTTTTCTTTAAATTATTGAAAATAAACTAATCGGTTAAATTCTTCGTGAACTCACATGCCTTGCATTTACGAAAATCAGTATTTCCACTTAAATCTGTACAAGTTGAAACAAAAATTGGAATGAATAAACATGCCAGAATATTCTCAGAAGAGTTGATCTGTTTTTTGTTTCATTTTTTATGAATCAATTTATGAATCTTCGACTTGTGCTACATTTTGCAAAGAATTCATTGACAATTAATTTTTTGTTGTTTTTGCTTATTCGGGGCCTATCTTATGTTTTTGTTTTTACTGTTGTTGTTTTGTTAACACATTCTCTTGCTAGATACATGTTATAACAATACTGTAAAAGAAAAATCATAAAAAACTAAATCTTTGTTATTGAAATTTAATGTCAAAGTTGGTTGAGTGAGTTTGTATCAATTTGCATTTTGCATAGAATTAATTGACAGACTGTATATTACATAACTCACAACTTCACCGAATTCTTTGGTGACACTACCTGCACCTGACCACCTCATTTCCTCATTCCCGATTTCTTTTGATGTGAGGTCAAGTCCACCCATTCCCGAGTTAAGACGACGACGAGGGACTTCCGTCAAGCACGACTTCGCGACAAAAGGGTTGAAATCTTCACTGTCGCCAAATTAGAAATGTTTCTAATTTTGCCGACGACAATGCCCGCTGTAGATCTGCCACTAATATGTGAAATGAAAAATTATTCAAAGTTCTAACAAGTATGACGTTATTTTGCCAGCAGAAGCCTAAAATAGTTTTGATATATCATTTGTAATAAAAACAGATTATTTAAAACAAATAAATCGACATATTTGTACATTTTTTGCACAAATCATTTCACTTTGAACAAACTATGTAAATTTTATTGAAGTAGAAAAATTTATTGGGGGATGGGGTCATATGAGGAAGTTCACGCAAGTGAGCAAAGTTTCTGATTGCCATTCACTTGGGAGTGGCCAGGTACGATTCTTTTACATATGACCCAAGCAGCTCACGACTTCCGGTTTTAGATCAAGTATCCCCTGGGTAGCCAACAGGCATCCGTTTGAAGGCGAGCTAAAGTGAGAAGGCGAAGTCCGCTTCTGCGGTTGTGCGTAGGGTTTGGGACCCACCACATAAAAAAACCTCCCCAATGAAAAAGCAATCAGAGCCTCAGAAGGGAAATGATTTGAGGGCATGCACCTAAAGGCTGACATCACCGCCATCCAAGAAGTGCGATGGACGGGACAAGGACGGTCGAAGGTGGGTCCTTGTGACATCTACTTCAGCGGACATATAAAGGAGCGCAAATTTGGTGTTGGATTTTTGGTGGGAGAGAGACTCCGTCGCCGACTCCTGGCATTCACCCCGGTGGATGACCGTCTAGCCACAACCCGCATCAAAGCGAGGTTCTTCAACATATCGCTGATTAGCGCCCACGCCCCAACGGAAGAGAAGGACGATGTGACCAAAGATACTTTCTTTGAGCGCCTAGAACGCACCTATGAGCGCCACGATGTCAAAATCGTGCATGGCGATTTTAACGCCAGGGTGGGTAAAGAAGGTGTCTTTGGCACAACAGTCGGAAAATTCAGCCTCCATGACGAAACATCGCCAAACGGCCTGAGGCTGATCGACTTCGCTGGGGCCCGAAATATGGTTGTCTGTAGTACCAGATTCCAGCACAAGAAAATTCATCAAACAATATGGCTGTCCCCTGATCGATACACGCGCAATCAATTCGATCACGTTGTGATAGACGGAAGACATGTTTCCTGTGTTTTAGACGTGCGTACGCTCCGAGGACCAAATATTGACTCGGACCATTATCTAGTAGCAGAAAAGATACGCACTCGTCTCTGTGCAGCAAAGAATGCCCGTTAACAAATACAAGGAAGGTTCGACGTCGAAAAGCTGCAATCACAACCGACAGCCGAGCGATTTTCTACTCGACTTGCACTTCTGCTCACTGAGAGCACTCATCAGCATCTCGATATAAGGGATCTGTGGAACGGCATCTCAAACTCATTGCATACCGCTGCAGCCGAAACAATTGGTCTCCGAAAACGCCAAAAAACCAGTTGGTACGATGAGAGTTGTCGTTCCGCAGTGGAGAGAAAACAGACTGCCTACCTTGCAACGTTGCGAAAGACCACAACACGTTCGGGGTGGGACAGATATCGAGAACTGAAGAGGGAAGCGAGATGCATTTGCAGACGTAAACAGAAAGAGGCAACACCAACAATGTCAGCCTTGAAATCCAACGCAGAATCACTCTTGCCAACAGGTGGTACTTTGGACTGAGTCCTCTCTCGACGAACAAAAATCAAACTCTACAAGTCGCTCATTATTCCCATCCTGATGTATGGCGATGACAACATCCGATGAGACGACTCTTGGGGTTCTCGAGAGAAAGGTTTTGCGTAAGATTTATGGTCATCTGAACATTAGCAACGGCGAATACCGCAGACGATGGAACGATGAGCTGTACGATTTATACGACGACATTGACATAGTTCAGCGAATAAAAAGACAGCGGCTACGCTGGCTAGGTCATGTTGTACGAATGGATGAAAACACTCCACTTGGTGTTTCCAGTTGGCGCCAAAAAGCAAAAAAGAGGAACGAGTGGCGCGCTCTGGTGGATTCTGCTATAATCGCTTAAAGCGGTTTCTACACCAAATATATATATAGAAGGTTTCAGTACGGCAACAATGAAATTGTTGTTTTATATGTCGCTGCCGTCTTCAAAATGTTCAAGACGCTGGCTTCAAAGCGACATTTGTAGCCAGCCGTCGCAACGTCGTGTCGTATCGTCGTCTTTGTGTTAAGAGCATTATATACCACGATTACCTTGGCTAATGGACATTCTTCCTTCCATCCTTCCCTTCTTGGCATCGTTTGACAGTATGCAATGGTTAATTTGTATCAATCGAAATGAGCTCAATCGCTTGGTCCAACATAGTCGGAGGCTACATAAAGATTCCTGAACCATTAATCGTAAAATTTTTGCATATCGATTTTAAAACCATCAAAAATTATATGCACTTACAGCTCTATTCTGTGCACTTTACAAATTCAACATATTTCTAATTTATATATATACATATAACTATGTATATATTTATATATTTATATAAACATATATATTTAAAATAAAAAGATTTTTTTCTTTATAAATTGTTAAGAAGTAAAATAATCTTGACAGTGCTCTTTACAAATAAAATATCACGTTGTGAAAGTGAATTTGTTGTAATGGAGATATTTTACTTTTGTCGTTATTTTTATACAAAGAGGAAAAATATGAACATATTGATGGCTCGCGTTATTGAGCCGTTTTTTAAGAAGTTTATTCTCAGTTTTTCTCAGTCTTTTTTGACACAACTTCTGCGTTAGCAAAACAATAATGTTTTTTTGGGAAATCTATCCAGAAAATTGTTCAAAAATTTGTAAATAGTATCAGATATTTACCAATACAAGGGGTAGGCAATGCCTTTTCATTTTTATATGTTTCTTCGAATATTTATTTGTTGACATTTTAATTTTATATTGCAGAAGTTTATGTAAAATGTTCGACTGCATTTTTAATGTGAAAATCGTGATAACCGCTTCGTTTATATAAATATTCGGTTATTTACATATAACGACGACATGATCGCTTCATTTATTGGAACTCAGTTATTGTGTGTTTGAACAAAAACTCAAACAATCGATGGTGAATAAAGCACTATTTCAAGTTATAAGCTATACCGAAGTTTACAGAATTGGGGTTCGATATTTCGTCTCAAAAGGTCAGAACTCATAACAAAAAGCAGCAAGGCGAATAGAGTTAAATGAACACCAGTTATCTTACATTTATGTTGCTTAATTACCGTGTAAATCCGATATTAAATAAATAGTTTTCATTGTAACTGGCAGTTTTTTCTATGGCTTATATCGCACAAGGAAATTAGAAATATATGCCGAACTCTTGTTCTTCCAGTGTTTTTTGTAATATTCCAAATAAAAGGTTCCTTAATGTTCGTTCTTCTTTAATTGAAGCGCAACCGTAATATTTAGACATACTTATGTTGTATGTTAGAATTAATCTGTTTACTGGTGTCCGATTATAGAAAAAAGTATTAGATAAATATATAACAGGATGATACATTTTCAGGTTTTGAGATTTTGCTGAGTTCTTTCAAGCAGTGGCACAATGAATCTAGAGTGATTGTGATTGATATGTCTTGCTAACATTTTTATTATTTATTTAAATACTAACTTTATTTAGTAACCATGCAACCGTTTGAGATAGATATATAGATACATATATAAAATAAAATATATACTTAATACATGAAAATTTTAAGTAACATTTCTTTACTTAAATTATATGTATGTATGTAAAAATTCCTATTTTAATTTCTATCGAAATTGATATTTTGTAATGTATTTTCTACGGATAATTCATTAGCTATAATAGGTCCATGTAAAGAAATGCGGTTAAATTAAGTCAAAATTACAGAACCGATTAACAATTATAATATATGAGAACATATTAATAAAAAAATGCCGAAAAACTGGTAGCCTTGTTTCCTATAATCGAAAATAGTTTAAAATATAATCGTTAAAATAATTTAACTACGTTTTCACAAAAAGCGAATAAATTCTTCCCATTATTCTTTCCTTCGCAAATACAACCTTTTGTAACGCACTGTCAAAACTTTGCTGTTACTACTTACCAAACCTTTTATAATTGAATCATGACAGAATACCAAAACATTTATTTCATGACAAAAATTTAAAAAAATTAAAAATATTTTATAAATTTGTCAAGTGCACAGAATAGGGCTGTTGATGTATTTGCATATCCCCATTATTCCCATGGGAGTACACTAAAATTTAAGCTTACAGAAAATCAATTTTCCAAACTTTTATCTTATGTGTGTTATTTATTTCAATTATAATTTAATTCAACAATAATTTACAAAAGTGACCGCTGAGATAAGCGAGTAGGGGATAACGGAACATCTTATGTATATACCGGAATTAATATGACATCTCGCTGTATTATAAACTGACAACGTTTCAAATAAGCATGTTTTTCTGAACACAAGCGAGTACAATGCGATCGAATACCTTGACATACACCATGAAAATGAAAGAAATCGGACAATAATCAAGCCTATCCCCATATAAAGATTATCTTGAAATCTACTAAAAGGGTCTTAACTCACTAAAGAATAACGCAAAAAGCAGTTTAAAATAAAACATTAAATCGGTTTGGCATATCCCACTTTCGTGTCAAAACCATATCGCAAAAACTACGGAGGCAATTTCAACCATATTTTTTTTTTATAACAAACATTTTTTAAAACTATAACAATATTTTATATCACTACCACTTGTTTTTAAAAACTAACGATCAGTTTGATTTGAATAACTTAAAAACAAATTACATAGAAATTAATAATTATATTTACATAAGGTATTAAATTAATTTCTTTATATTTTGGCTTCCAACTAAATTATGGTGTCTTTTTCGACATAATCGACTAGAAAGGCATGTGTCTAAGAGGAGATTTCTCGCCTCCTCGTTAACATGTTCATTAAGCCTTTTGTAATGGGCCTCTGCCTGAATCCTTATTTCGTCGGCGACTGTATTCATCTTTAGGTCTATATGAATATCAGCATTTCTGCTGTACCAGGGAGCATTTACAATACTTCTTAGCACCTTGTTCTGAAACCGTTGTATAATATTGTAACGGATTTCCAAAATCTGTCGTTTATGCTGAAACTCTACCTTGAGTTCGATCACTGGATTGTCAAATAAAAGTCACTGTTTAATGGTTATACACTTATCTTTATTTCTAATTTAACAAACTTACCACTTTATTACTTGTTGTACAAGTTTACAACTTCTGACTTCTAATTTCTTGCACTTTACTCGGCAACTCTCTGATTAGAACTGTGTGTTGCTGCCAGTCCGGCAGCCCGTATATACCCGATTGCTAGCAAGTTATCGTCACTCGAACATTCTGGCAACTACGAATATCGATGTCTGGATAAATCTGGCAAGTTATCGATTTCGTTGATGATTCTAGTTTATTCTAGCATACATGTCCGTCACACTGCCCACCACTTAAGTCTGATCGTCACGATTAGACATACTTCCAGAACCAAATGCTGCAAGCCGTTCTAGATGAACCACCTTCATTTTATTCCTAGGTCTTCCAATGGTTTGTATACGATACACTACACATTTTTGTCTGCAAATGCGTCTCGCTTCCCTCTTCAGCTCTCGGTTTCTTTCCCATCCCGCTCGTGTTGCGGTCGATCGCAACATTGCGAGGTAGGCAGTCTGTTTTCTCTCCACTGCGAGACGACAATCCTCATCATACCAGTTTTTTTTTGGCTTTTCCGAAAACCAATGGTTTCGGTTGCAGCTGTACGTAAGGAGTTTGATATGCCGTCCCACAGCTCCCTTATACCGAGATGCTGATGAGTGCTCTCAGAGAGCAGGAGTGCAAGTCGAGTAGAAAATCGTTCGGCTGTCGGTTGTGATTGCAGCTTATCGATGTCGAACTTTTCTTGTGTTTGTTTACGTGTGCGCTTTTCTACA
This sequence comes from Zeugodacus cucurbitae, assembly GCF_028554725.1. Taxonomy (NCBI): domain Eukaryota; kingdom Metazoa; phylum Arthropoda; class Insecta; order Diptera; family Tephritidae; genus Zeugodacus; species Zeugodacus cucurbitae. The sequence continues at coordinate 37,122,714 of NC_071668.1, forward strand.
CAGAGGCGGGTGCGTATTTTAGCTGCTACAAGATAGTGGTCCGAGTCGATGTTGGGAAGCGTACGCACATCAGAAACACTGGAGACATGTCGTCCATCTATCACTACATGATCGATCTGGTTGCGAGTGATTCGATCCGGGGACAGCCAAGTAGCTTGATGGATTTTCTTATGCTGGAATCTAGTACTACAGACGACCATATTTCGGGCCCCGGCGAAGTCGATCAGCTTCAGACCGTTTGGTGATGTTTCGTCATGGAGGCTGAATTTTCCGACTGTTGTGCCAAAGACACCTTCTTTACCCACCCTAGCGTCGAAATCGCCAAGCACGATTTTGACATCGTGGCGGGGGCAGCGCTCGAAGGTACGTTCTAGGCGCTCATAGAAGGTATCTTTGATCACTTCGTCCTTCTCTTCAGTCGGGGCGTGGGCGCAAATCAGCGATATGTTGAAAAACCTCGCTTTGATGCGGATTGTGGCTAGACGTTCATCCACCGGTGTGAATGCCAGGACTCGACGACGGAGTCTCTCTCCTACCACGAATCCCACACCGAAATTGCTCTCCTTTATATGGCCGCTATAGTAGATGTCACAAGGACTCACCTTCTTCCGTCCTTGTCCCGTCCATCGCATTTCTTGGATTGTGGTGATGTCAGCCTTTACTCTTACGAGGATATCAACCAGCTGGGCAGAGGCACCTTCCCAATTAAGGGTACGGACATTCCAGGTGCATGCCCTTAATTCGTAGTCCTTTAACCGTTTGCAGTGGTCGTCATCAAAATCGAGGCTGTTTCGTCGTTTTCATTGGGGGGTGTTTTTATGTGGTGGGTCCCAAACCCTACGCACAACCGCATACGCGGGTTTCACCTTCTCACTTTAGCTCGCCTCCAAACGGATGTCTGTTGGCTACCCAGAGGATACTTGGTCTAAGACCGGAAGTCGTGAGCTGCTTGAGCCACATGTAAAAGAATCATTCCTGGCCACTCCCAAGTGAATGACAGTCAGAAACTTTCCTCACTTACGTGAACTTTTACATATGACTCCATCCAACCCAATAAAATCTTTGCTTTAGTTTTTCCAAGGTTTTCGTGATTCCCACTTGGGCCGTTATGCATCTCCTTGAGAACATCAGGAATTCTTACTTTCGGAACGATTATAAGAGCTCGAGAACTTTGTCCATCTTCGCTTTCCCATACTCGATGCAAGCAGCCAGATACCAACCTTAAACTGTTCCACTGTGCCCAATATGCCTTTGCAACTGGACTCTCTGCAGCTATTTCTTCTCTCGTTGGACGCTTGTTGAGCTCCACTCCATGCTTTACCAGTTCCAAATCTGGATCTTCTTGCTGACATTTTGCTAAATCCTTTGGATCCCAGCTTTCTGTCGAAGTTATTGACATTAATGGGACATCTATAATGTCTTCTTTGGCCTCAGCTCTTGAACAATGTCTACATTCTAAATTACAAGGACGACGGGACATCGCATCCGCATTCCCATGACTACTACGATGTTCTATAGAGAAGTCAAAACTTTGGAGTCTCTCAATCCACCGTTGCCAACTGTCCTTCTGGATTCTTGAATTGCAGAAGCCATTTTAATGCTGCGTGATCTGACCTTACTAGAAAAAGCTGTCCATAAAGTACTTATGGAATTGTTTGATGCACTTCACCAATGCCAGTAATTCTCTTCGCGTTACGCAATAATTCTTTTCTGGCTTACTTATCGCCTGGCTATAATACGCGACAACTTTTTCATCCCCGTCAATCACTTGTTATAGAACGCCTCCTATTCCATAGCCACTAGCACCCGTGTCCAAATCAAACGCTGAACCTGGAACTGGATATGCTAACATTGGCGCAGTACATAATCTCTCCTTCAGAGTTTGGAAGGCCAATTCGTGTTCTTCATTCCATTCAAAGGCTTTGTTCTTCTTCGAGAGTTCATGGAGGCTACTAGCTACACTGGCGAAATTTGGAACGAATCGTCGGTAATACGTACACAGTCCAAGGAAACTCCTCATTCAAGTAAATTTTGAGGTCTAGGCCAATCCTTTACTGCCTTTATCTTTTCCTGAGCTGTACAAATGTCCTTCGTTGTCACTTTGTGTCCTAAATAGCTCACTTCCTTCTTGAACAGAGAACACTTCTTTGGGCCCAGTTTTAAACCAGCGCTGGCTATGCGTTGGAAAACCTATTCCAAATATTTGAGATGCTCATCAAAGCTTTTACCCAACACCATGATATCGTCTAGGTACACCAAACATGTCTTCCAGTGCAATCCTTTTAACATTTGGTCCATAAGCCTCTCAAAAGTGGCAGGAGCGTTACATAACCCAAAGGGCATTACAGTAAATTGCCATAGACCATCTTCAACTCTGAAAGCCGTCTTTTGTTTGTCTTCTTCGTTTTCTTCCACTTGCCAATAGCCACTTTTCAAATCGAGTGTTGAAAACCAATTCGTGCCTGATAGCGAGTCTAGAGTGTCATCTATTCGAGGTAATGGGTAACTGTCTTTCTTCGTGACATCATTCAATTTTCTGTAGTCAACACAGAACCTCATGTTGCCATCTTTCTTCTTCACAAGTACTACGGGTGAACTCCATGGATTCGATGATGGTTCAATTATGAAGCTATCGCTCATTTCACGTATGGTCTGGCTTACAACTTCATGTTTGGCTAAAGGAACGCTGCGAGGAGCCTGTCGGATTGGTCTTGCATCTCCGGTGTTGATGAAATGTTTCACAATTTTGGTTCTACCTGGTTTAGATTCATCTTTATCAAATATGGTGGAGTATCTGAGAAGAAGTTGTTTGGTCTTCTTTTTATGGCCTACCTCTAATTCCTCGGTCCAAGCGTTAATCTCGTTCGAAATATCGTTTTTACCCACGATTTGTTGATCTTCTTCAGCTCTGCGTTTGCGTCCAACTAGATTATTGGATCGATTAGATTCCACATTGCAATTACGTGCAATATGACCACTCTTTCCGCAGTTGAAACACTTAACCACACCATAATTTTTCTTAGGTGTTTCTCCAGATTTTTCCAGCATTTTATGCATTTCTTCAAGAAATTTCTTTGTCCAGGCAGGCTCTTCTATTTCTACACGATGAGCTTTAAATGTTCTATGGCTCAGTAAGGAGGCAGTCTCTTGCGTTAGAGCAAAGCATACTGTTTCTGCAAAAGTCAATTTTGGACATGCTAGTGCGGCATAGCACGTATTCTCGTTTCGTATACCATTAACGAAACTCTGGATTTCTTTCGTGAATTTGTCAACTTCTAGCTCTAGTTGTTCTATTGTTGTGATTTGTGGACAGTTTATTTTGGTCTGAAGGATTTGTTTGAATGAAGTCCAGTTCGTATTTTTGTTGTAAAGCTTCAAACTAAGAAAAAAATTTCAAGATACTTTTCTTGTTATAAAAAAGTCTGTTACATCCGGTATTTTGCAGGTATCCGTTGGCCAGTAAGTTGGTGTTCCAGTCGATACGAAATCACACCCGGTTTCTTGCGCTGCCTGGAATAAATCTCGCCCTTTAGCTGTCGTTAGGCGCGACCCCCAGAAGACATGTTTCGCATTAAAGACACCTCCCAAAATAAATTTGTGTGGGCATATTGAAAAGTTCTATATATTCTTCAACGACAATTTTGTACCTCGGCGGGCAAAATGTTGCTGGAATTGACAGGGGTTGGTTCATTGCTTTTAGTGTTATAGTTGTGGTTTGAATATTTAGGCAATTCACAAGCTTTGTTGTATGTTGTATGTCTATTGTCATATTTTAATATTCTTAAAAATACGACACTTGGGAGCACCCTTAACTGTTGTATGTCATATTTCTACACTTAATCAGCTGATAGTGAAATATTAAGACAGAAATGCCACGAGAAAGTCAGAAAAATAAAATTATAGCTTCTTTATGTGAAAATCATGCATTGGCTCTATTAGGAGTTGAATCAAGTGAGTATTTGCATACATTTCTTCATTAAATACAAATATTTATACTTTGCCAGGTGACGAAGAAGACGAAGCTATAGAAAGTTTTTTGATCAGCAGGAGCTGTTTGCTGAGCAACAGAAGAAGCGTTCATTTCGGCATACCAAAATGTTCCAGTTGGCAGCGAAATGTGCTAAGGAATCTTGACGAAACCAGATTCAATCAGATGATTCGTGTTCGCCCGGAGGAATGCGAACGTATCTTAGAATTAATTAAAAATGACGCTGTTTTTAAGACAAGTTCAAGTGCTTCATGACTTCCAATCGAACTGCAACTCAAAATAGTGCTGTATCGGTTGGGATCTTCCGGCGATGGACAATCTGTTCGCAAAGTGGTTTCGTTATTTGGTGTGGGTGATGGAGGCACTATTAAAAATATAACGCAACGAATTTTTAAAGCCATATTGCGATTAAAAAATGAGTTTTTATACTGGCCCAATGAAAGAGAAAGACTGGAAATTGTGTCCGCAACTGCGAAAGAAATGCCAGTGTGTGTGGGTTACATCGATGGTTCCGAAATAAAATTAGCTGAAGCACCAGTTATGCAGCATGAAATTTACTATTCGCGTAAACGTCAATATTCTGTAAAACTACAAGCGATTTGTAACTATAAATTGCGCATAAGACAGGTGACGATTGGCTACCCAGGCAGTGTACATGACGCGAAAATATTTTCAAGTTGTTCACTAGCAAAGCATCCGGAACGATTCTTGTCGACATCACAGTGGGTCGCGGGAGATAGTGCCTATCCACTGAAACCATATTTAATAACGCCCTTCCGGCAAAACAGTGTTGAACATAGAAAGGGATTTATTCAACGCGTATTTTTCCAAATATCGTGTACGAATTGAGAATTGTTTTGGTCTTTTGAAAGAGAAATTCGGTCGTTTAAAGGAGCTTAAATTTAGAATGCTTTCAACGTCAAATAAGAAGGAATGCAATGACTGGATTATGGTGTGTTGTATTCTTCACAACATGTTAATCAGTTTCGATATAGATAATGAAAACAGCAATGAAGTTTTGATGCCTCAATTCCCTTTATCATCAGAAAATAATATGAGAAATTGCTTGCTTCGTTATATACAAAATCAAAATATTTAATACTTATACACATATGTATATGCATTTATTCTTTAATCATACAAGTTAATAAAAATGCATGATTATTTTGCTTAGTTATAATCCAACTATATTTTTGATTTTGGTTCTTTTATTTTGAGTTAGGTACATTTATCATTTCATTTTAGTATTCTTCAAAAGGCACTAACTGTTAATATCACAATAAAACTTATAACATAAAAACTTCATTTAAAATATAAAAAACAGATAATAATAAAAATAATTTCCTAACAAAAGTGAACTAAAAATGTAGTGCATTATAAAATTATTTATATTTTAGCCTAAGCTCTTCCATTGCCAACCTCTCCTGCATTTGTAATTTCATTTTTTCAATTTCTAATTTGTCATTAATTTCTCTTTTTTTAATTCTATTTCTTTTTCTTTTAACTCTAATTCCTTTTCTTTGATTGACATTTCCCTTTCCCTTGCTGCAACATCTATCTTAAGCTTTTCCTTCCTTATTTCAGCGATCTCGCCATGAACCTGCAAAATATCTGACAAGGCTGTTTTGGAATATATTCCTTTCTGCCATCGAGTGTACACATTGTCGTTCAACGTAATTTATAATTCTTCAGCTTCAACTGAACTTCCCGCTTCAACCACACATGGACTTGTAGAATCGCTTTCTAACAGCGTCGCCAAGCTGTCTTGCACTACTGCAGAACAATTTAATCTACTGCCGAAAATGGCGTCCAACTCTTCATAGAAAAAACACATTTTTCTTAAAGTATCTATAGAAAAAAATTATGGTCACAATTAAAAAAAAGAGATTTCCTTAAAAAAATTTACTTTTTATTGTGTCGCCTTCCAGACTTCCTGCGCCTGTCGACCCTTCCCACTCCATTGCTTTGTTATAATTAGTGCGCATATTTCGTACTTTTGCGCGCACTACTTTCCATCCTACCGTCAGCTGCGTGTCTTCGATGAAACGACCATAAAATCTTTGAGCCGTTCGTTTCTTAAAAAAAAAAAGTTATTTGACTTTGTTTCGTTTTTTTAAATTAAAATGACAAACCTCGAAACTTCTATTTTCCATTAGGAACTCCACAAGCCCTTTTTCTTCTGCCGCATTCCATTTATGTACCGGGTTGAAACGGCGGCGTTTTGGTTTACACTGCAATAAAATCATTTGCAACCACATAAACATCTAAATATTTTCATATTTCGAATATCGTGGCTTCCTTCCATATCAATAACGAAATTTATTAAATTTATTAATTTCAAACACTTAAACGCCAATAATAAGAAAGTAAACAAATACAGCTGATAGAATAGCGAACTCAAGAAACATACCACGCAGTGTTGATATGACAGTCATAAAAAAATATGACAATATGACGATATGACACAATATGACACCTTGTGAATACCCTAATTGTGTGTACTGATTTTTCTATCCTCATAATGTTTAATGCTGTTTTTAACAATAACAGCAGTGCCTCCCCTGGCACAATTACTGGGATGGATTGTGTGATAAATTTCAATTGTGATGCTGTGGAGAAATAGAATAAAATAAAATAGGATAAGTGTAGTTACTGTATAGGGGATCTTTCGTAGGTCAAAGTCCAAATGATGGTGAGACCGAAATTAGCAGCTGATGTGGGAATTGGAATTTTCGTAACAGCTGTTTCTCTGCGCCTGCCACTTCACTTCAGCCGAGTTCCCCAACTAACACTTGCGATTTTCTTCCCTTATAGTATTTGATTTTTCTATTTTGATGACAAATATTCACTTTGTTTATAGCACGTAGCAATTTACTTGGTTTAGCCGACAAGGTTGTCGTATATTCAACCATATTTGATACATAACATTTTTCAGACATCCTAATGATTTAATTTTTTTATATCGCTCAATTTTTTTGTTTCATAAATTCTTTGCCTATTGATTCTTACAAAGTTTATTCTTCGAACTTCCAAAAACTCTTTCAGAAAAGAAAGTGCTGTAAATGCGTGTTTTCTACGTGGTTTTTGAGCAATTCTTCAATTTCCTTATCTAAATCGTTATTGTTCGCTGTATAATGGATTGTTTAATTTTCTTTTATTTCCCTTTGTACCACAGAATATACCGGTTAATATGCGATAAATCATGAAAAAATTAACAATAATCTTGATCATGTTCAATGCATCTGCCGAAACCGAACACACTCAGACTAACGACTGAAAAAAGATAAAACAAAATTTCGGAAAAACAGCGAAAGATTGTGTTGTATTGTAAATTCTAGATTTCCGAAAATAAAAAATCTCTTAAATTCCTTTAAAGCTTTATTATGAAAAATTGGTCTCTAGCAAATTCTTCGGAAACTATTCAGCCATGCGGTTGCCAACGTCACTTAGCAAGAACTGACATTCACACCTCGTACCCGAATGAGGGGCATATAATGGCTGATATCAGATCATTAAAATATTAAAAATTACCCTATTCCTACAACACTGAAGGAACTCAGATCCTTCCTAGTTACTATAGAAAATTTATAAAGAATTTCGCAGCCATCGTCAAACCACTCACTACGTTCCTCAGAGGAGAGAACGTAGGCGTATCAAAGAATCAAAGTGCAAAAATAAAAATCACTTTAGACGAACCTGCATTAGAAGCACTGAACATAATAAAAGAAGAACTGCAAGCCCAGGTTGAACTCTTCCAACCAACTTTTAACAAACCTTTCGAATTAACCACAGATGCTAGCAATTACGCTATAGGAGCCGTATTATCTCGAAACCAAAAACCCATATCATTTATTTCACGAACGCTCAGTGAAACAGAACAGAATTACTCCATAAATGAGAAAGAGCTACTCGCAATTGTGTGGTCACTACAGAAACTACGTAACTACTTGTATGGTATAGCAGATTTAACAATATACACCGACCATCAATCTCTAATATTCTCTATATCAGAAAAAAACCCCAATACAAAATTAAAAAGATGGAAAAATTTCATTGAAGAATATGGTGCAAAAATCGTTTACAAACCCGGACATCAGAACGTGGTCGCTGATGCACTTTCTCCTCAGCAAACAAACAACACTTCAAATTCTGATGACTCCCAACATTCAGCACAAAGCTCACCAACACAAAGACTCAAGAGTAAAAAAACCAGTAAACTCCTTTAGAAATTATTGTAAGACGGTCAGATCAGAACCCCGTCGAAATATTCTCACAAAACATATTTTCTAACAGCCGACACACGCTCTTTTTTAATACGAAAACTGAATTACTAGATAGAATAAAAAATGTAATTAGACCAAAGATAACTAATGCTCTGCAAATAGACGAGCAAATGTTATTTTAGGTCGAAAATGACATTATCGACACATTTCCAACTGTATCGATTGAACTAGCGCAAATTGGTGGACGATATTACCGAAACCGAACAACAAGAACAGATCATACAAGACACACACAGACGTGCTCACAGAAACTACAAAAATAACGCACAGGAAATTTCGCTCAGATACTACTGGCCAAACATACGTGACGCTTGTAAAAAAGAAGTACAAGACTGCGAAATCTGCCTCACAAACAAGTGTGAATGCCGAACTCATGCGATGGGATTAATTGCTTTTCATCGATTATAGATTTCAATCTTTGATAAATTAAATTTTCAAAAAGTTTTGCGATTTGTGGTCTATATGACGAGACAATATGAGGATCCTTTCCTGGCTTAGGAACCATAACAACTTCCGCAAATTTACAAACTCTTGGAAAATGTGTCAGACGGATTGATGTATTGAAAAGATAGGTGAGCTTCATAGAACTTTTATATGGTAACTGATTTAAAACTTCAGCTGTAATTTGATCGATTCCAGCTGCTTTCTCAACTTTAAGCTTTTTAATTTCACTTTTAAGTTTACATATGGTGATTGGTGGGATTGTTGCATGATCTGATTGAATGTTACTGAGGAATGCGTTTTCACTACTCTCATTTGCACAAAAGGTTTCAGCTAGTTGTTTTGTAAATGCATTAGCTTTATCACAATCACTTCTAGCCCATGTATTTGGTGCAACGCAGCGGATAGTTGAGATAAATATTTATGAATTGACTCATTCTTAATATGAGCGATTTCACGTTTTAATTCAGCTGTTTCCTATTGTTAAGGTTGGTTTTGTCGAGTGGTGAGCGTGTTTGTTGCTATTTCCGTCTCAATTTTATTTTCTTAGATCAGAGCTCAGATCAAAACCACCTTCTATTTCAATAAAATTTCGAGATACTTTTCTTGTTATAAAAAAGTCATTTACATCCGGTATTTTGCAGGTATCCGTTGGCCAGTAAGTTGGTGTTCCAGTCGATACGAACTCACACCCGGTTTCTTGCGCTGCCTGGAATAAATCTCGCCCTTTAGCTGTCGGTAGGCGCGACCCCCAGAAGACATGTTTCGCATTAAAGACACCTCCCAAAATAAATTTGTGTGGGCATATTGAAAAGTTCTATATATTCTCCAACGACAATTTTGTACCTCGGCGGGCAATATGTTGCTGTAATTGACAGGGGTTGGTTCATTGCTTTTAGTGTTATAGTTGTGGTTTGAATAATGTGTGTACTGATTTTTCAATCCTCATAATGTTTAATGCTGTTTTTAACAATAACAGCAGTGCCTCCCCTGGCACAATTTTTGGGATGGATTGTGTGATAAATTTCAATTGTGGTGCTGTGGAGAAATAGAATAAAATAAAATAGGATAAGTGTAGTTACTGTATAGGGGATCTTTCGTAGGTCAAAGTCCAAATGATGGTGAGACCGAAATTAGCAGCTGATGTGGGAATTGGAATTTTCGTAACCGCTGTTTCTCTGCGCCTGTCACTTCACTTCAGCCGAGTTCCCCAACTAACACTTGCGATTTTCTTCACTTATAGTATTTGATTTTTCTATTTTGATGACAAATATTCACTTTGTTTATAGCACGTAGCAATTTACTTGGTTTAGCCGACAAGGTTGTCATATATTCAACCATATTTGATACATAACATTTTTCTGACATCCTAATGATTTAATTTTTTTAATGGTTTAATTTTTTTATATCGCTCAATTTTTTTGTTTCATAAATTCTTTGCCTATTGATGCTTACAAAGTTTCTTCTTCGAACTTCCAAAAACTCTTTCAGAAAAGAAAGTGCTGTAAATGCGTGTTTTCTACGTGGTTTTTGAGCAATTCTTCAATTTCCTTATCTAAATCGCTATTGTTCGCTGTATAATGGATTGTTTAATTTTCTTTTATTTCCCTTTGTACCACAGAATATACGGGTTAATATGCGATAAATCATGAAAAAATTAACAATAATCTTGATCATGTTCAATGCATCTGCCGAAACCGAACACACTCAGACTAACGACTGAAAAAAGATAAAACAAAATTTCGGAAAAACAGCGAAAGATTGTGTTGTATTGTAAATTCTAGATTTCCGAAAATAAAAAATCTCTTAAATTCCTTTAAAGCTTTATTATGAAAAATTGGTCTCTAGCAAATTCTTCGGAAACTATTCAGCCATGCGGTTGCCAACGTCACTTAGCAAGAACTGACATTCACACCTCGTACCCGAATGAGGGGCATATAATGGCTGATATCAGATCATTAAAATATTAAAAATTACCCTATTCCTACAACACTGAAGGAACTCAGATTCTTCCTAGTTACTATAGAAAATTTATAAAGAATTTCGCAGCCATCGTCAAACCACTCACTACGTTCCTCAGAGGAGAGAACGTAGGCGTATCAAAGAATCAAAGTGCAAAAATAAAAATCACTTTAGACGAACCTGCATTAGAAGCACTGAACATAATAAAAGAAGAACTGCAAGCCCAGGTTGAACTCTTCCAACCAAATTTTAACAAACCTTTCGAATTAACCACAGATGCTAGCACTTACGCTATAGGAGCCGTATTATCTCGAAACCAAAAACCCATATCACTTATTTCACGAACGCTCAGTGAAACAGAACAGAATTACTCCACAAATGAGAAAGAGCTACTCGCAATTGTGTGGTCACTACAGAAACTACGTAACTACTTGTATGGTATAGCAGATTTAACAATATACACCGACCATCAATCTCTAATATTCTCTATATCAGAAAAAAACCCCAATACAAAATTAAAAAGATGGAAAAATTTCATTGAAGAATATGGTGCAAAAAACGTTTACAAACCCGGACATCAGAACGTGGTCGCTGATGCACTTTCTCCTCAGCAAACAAACAACACTTCAAATTCTGATGACTCCCAACATTCAGCACAAAGCTCACCAACACAAAGACTCAAGAGTAAAAAAACCAGTAAACTCCTTTAGAAATTATTGTAAGACGGTCAGATCAGAACTCCGTCGAAATATTCTCTCGCTCTTTTTTAATACGAAAACTGAATTACTAGATAGAATAAAAAATGTAATTAGACCAAAGATAACTAATGCTCTGCAAATAGACGAGCAAATGTTATTTTAGGTCGAAAATGACATTATCGACACATTTCCAACTGTATCGGGATGTAGAGCGGGTCGCCTCCTAGTCGTGCATCCTGGGTAACGCTAAATGACCTGCGGCCTCCACGGCCTTTTGGAAGCTCCTCACGGACTACGACCCTGGACCGACACGGACTAAGATTTTTGAAATTTGTTTTGGATTTGGTTATTACCTGGGCTGGTGGTCTTGGTATTCTGCCACCTGAGTATGTAGGGGTGACACTCTACAGAAATGGCTCGTGGGTTAATGCCAAGGCTGCCTCCGTCCCCTTAAAACCCTGGCAGGCCTCGGAGTACGTTCCACTCCCGTCATCATTAAGTTGATGTGGTAGGTGCAGGTTGAGAAGACTCCCTCTTTACGCTGGTCGGCTCTGAACGCATTGCCCCATAAGGGCGTGCGTGAACCCTCGCCTTGGCCTCTTAACTGAGACAACCTTGGGACCACTTTAAAGGCGACTACCTTCCGGGAGATGGATAGCGGCTCTGAGTGGGGACCCAATTAAATCATGAATAGCAACAACTACAACAAAACGGAAGTGGGAGATGGAAAGTCGAAATCGACTTTAAAAACGGACAGTGTCCCGGGAGGTTCACTGCCGGCGGCGACGGAATCGTCTACCGCGAAAGGCGGTGAAAATACAAAACCTCCGCAGGTGAGGTTACCCCCCGTAAAGGGCAAGATGTAAGGCGCTGTCGGCGGAAGCCTGCCGAAAACAGCGGTTAGTGTGGCGGGTGTGCGAGGCGAAGTCGCCAGCACTGCTAAGCTCACAGGAGTTCCGGGGCCCGGAGCAAACGCTAGGAAACAGGTGTCGGCGTCCAAAAAGTTGAAGTCGGACCGCCGCATGGCAGCCAAGATCTTGGAACGCTACGGTGGCCAGCATGCTGAGCAGGAGCCTGGGCAGCATGCTAGCACACTCGAGTGGGCTAGGAAGGTGCTTAGCGACGGTGGCGATGGTAAACCGTTGGGATTGGGTGAAACTCAATCGCAGGCTAAGCGACAAAGGTCGTTCGAGGGGGAATCCTCTCTTGGCAAGAAACCTCGGACTGGAGAGGCCCCGAAGTTCAGCGAATCGCCAAACTTGCGGGGTCAATTGAGCTTGGGGTGTGCGACCGGAGCAGGGAAGATGGAGCCATCTCCCATGAGGAATGGAAGCGGGTCGCGGCGGCCATTTCCGCGGTTTTCATGAGGGTGATCAGAGGTAACCCTGGTCCCCCTCCAAGCTGCGAGAGCGCAGGATGGCACTACGGCATCCACAAGCTTGTCAGGTGCGCTGATGAAAGATCAGCATCCTTGTACACGGAAGCGGTGTCCCTGGTGGGAGAGGTCTGGAAGGGGGCTAAGCTCGAAGCGGTGGCTAAGGAAGAACTTCCACTACGCCCTCGTGCTCGGGTGTGGCTCCCCGCCGAACCCTCCACTCCGGGAGAGATCGAAGAAATCTTGCGGTACTGCAATCCTTCTCTTCCCGTTCAAGATTGGAAGGTCATTCGGCTAGAGAAAACTCAGGAGCCATATCGGCAAGCGCTGATACTTCTGAATAAGGAGTCCTTGGGTCCTCTCAGCGATGTAAAGGGGGTCATTGGCTATGGTTTCGAGAAGGTGGTCCTTCGAGTCCTCCCCACCGATGCCAAAGCCGATGTCCCACTACCTCCAGGAGCGGGAGAGGAGGGAATTGATGCCCAAACGGGTATGGATGTTGACACATCCCACTCGGACACGGCGAGTATTGGAGATGGATCCGTCTTCAATCTCGGCAAATTGTTCGAGGAGGATCGAGCCGAATGTATGGAGAGTGCGGAACTCGCACTGTTGGAGAAGAGTTTGGACGATGAAGATCCTGCAAATTAATCTCCAACACGCAAAGGCGGCATCCGCCAACTTACTGCTTCATCTAGGATTGGACAAGGCCGACGTCGTCCTGATCCAGGAGCCGTGGCTAAGCAGCAACGGTGTATCGGGTTTAAGGACGAAGAGCCACAAGCTAATGACAGCCAGCGGCGCAGGTAAAATCAGAGCTTGCATGCTTGTCCGTAATGAACTTAACGTTTTCCTCTTACCCAATTACAGTAGCGGAGACGTTGTGACCACCAGATTGGAGGGTGATGCCGGAGAACTCTGGCTAATCTCGGCCTATATGCCGCACGACGACGACAGGAGCCATATCGGCAAGCGCTGATACTTCTGAATAAGGAGTCCTTGGGTCCTCTCAGCGATGTAAAGGGGGTCATTGGCTATGGTTTCGAGAAGGTGGTCCTTCGGGTCCTCCCCACCGATGCCAAAGCCGATGTCCCACTACCTCCAGGAGCGGGAGAGGAGGGAATTGATGCCCAAACGGGTATGGATGTTGACACATCCCACTCGGACACGGTGAGTATTGGAGATGGATCCGTCTTCAATCTCGGCAAATTGTTCGAGGAGGATCGAGCCGAATGTATGGAGAGTGCGGAACTCGCACTGTTGGAGAAGAGTTTGGACGATGAAGATCCTGCAAATTAATCTCCAACACGCAAAGGCGGCATCCGCCAACTTACTGCTTCATCTAGGATTGGACGAGGCCGACGTCGTCCTGATCCAGGAGCCGTGGCTAAGCAGCAACGGTGTATCGGGTTTAAGGACGAAGATCCACAAGCTAATGACAGCTAGCTGCGCAGGAAAAAAAGAGCTTGCATGCTTGTCCGTAATGAACATAACGTTTTCCTTTTACCTAATTACAGTAACGGAGACGTTGTGACCACCAGAATGGGGGGTGAAGCCGGAGAACTCTGGCTAATCTCGGCCTATATGCCGCACGACGACGAGGTGGAATCACCTCCCATTATACTGAGAAAGGCTCTCTGGGAGGCCAGGCGTAGGAAAGTCAACGCCATCATTGGCTCGGATGCCAACGCAAGACATACTGTCTGGGGAAGCTCGGACATAAACGTTAGAGGTGAGTCGCTCTTTGATTTTATAAGTAGTGTTGATCTATTTGTATGCAATAGCGGGAACTCCCCTACATTCGTAACTGCGGGTAGGGAGGAAGTTCTCGACCTTACCACAGTAACTAGAGACGTCGTACCCTTGATCTCGGAATGGAAAGTTCTCATTGATCACTCCTTTTCGGACCATAGGTATATCAGTTTCAATCTGGACAGAGCCTGTCCGGTACGCAAACCTTTTAGGAAACTTAAGAATACTAATTGGGTTCTTTATTGTAGGAAGCTCGGCCAATGCTATTGATGAGTGTGTCGAAGTTTTCAGCTCTGGGTGCAGGATGGCCCTTGAAAGTTCCTGTCCTCTGAGATCTCAGAAAGGCAAAGGGAAACCTCTTTGGTGGATGCCGGAACTTTCGGAGCTCAGATCTTCAAGTCGAAGATTTTTCAATAAAGCCCGTAGAAGTGGTCTAGGTGACGATTGGGCTTTGTATAAGGTGGGACTTGCCATTTTTAAGTCGGAAATGAAGAAGGCCAAACGGTCTTCTTGGAGAGCCTACTGCGAAAGTGTGGAAGGCTGCCAGGAGTCCTCGAGAATTACGCGTATTCTGTCCAAGAGCCCAACATCCGTGGGTTACTTGAGAAATGGTGCTGGTGAGTGGACCTCGAGCAGTGAGGAGTCACTAAAGCTACTTTTGGATGCTCATTTCCCAAAAAACCAATCAGCGGAAAGAATATCCCTCGGAGAGCTTCAAAGGGGCGAAAGCGCCTTCGAAAACCTTCTGGATGACCGCCACCTAACTTGGTCGTTGAATTCTTTCAAACCTTACAAGTCCCCCGGACTAGATGGCATCATACCTGCACAGCTACAGCGAGCGGCCAAGGTATCATGCAGCTGGCTGGCACCGATCTACGCGAACTGCGTCAGACTGGGTCATATTCCGGAGGCTTGGATGCAGGTTAAGGTGTCTTTCATCCCAAAAGCAGGTAAAAGCTCTCATGTTACTGCAAAAGACTACAGGCCTATTAGCCTCTCCTCGTTCCTCTTGAAGACGCTGGAGAGGCTCATGGATCTGTACATAAGGGACAAAATCCCTAGAAATAAGCTCATTAAAGCTCAACACGCCTACTGTAAGGGCAGGTCGGTGGACACCGCCTTACACTCGGTAGTGTCGTGGATAGAGGAAGCCCTCTTAAATAATGATTACGCGGTAGGTACCTTCCTCGATACCGAGGGGGCCTTTAACAATGTAAGACCGGAAGCGGTCATTGCCGCATTAGACGATCTTGGGGTAGAAGCGAACCTTAAGCACCTCATTTACAGTTTGCTCAGCGACAGAACTGTCTTTGCGGAGTGGGGAAGCGTTTATGCGCTCCGGACTGTAAATAGGGGCCCCCCGCAAGGTGGCGTTCTCTCCCCTTTGCTCTGGATCCTGGTGGTGAACGACCTTCTGGGGGAACTTGAAAATCAAGGCTGTCGAGTGACGGCCTATGCTGATGATGTAGCCCTTTTGGTCAAAGGAAAATTCCTAAGCACCGTATATGAAATGACCCAAGGTTACCTAGAAGTGGGTACCCGCTGGGCGCATAGAAGTGGCTTAGCCATTAACCCGAGTAAAACGGAACTCGTCTTATTCACAAGAAGATATAAAATTCCAAACGCCACTCTTTCCTCATTAGGAGGCTCCAGTCTGCAACCTGCGGACAACGTGAAATACCTGGGGCTTATTCTTGATAGGAAGCTCTCATGGAAGCCAAACATTGAGGAGAGGGTAAGAAAGGCTACGGTAGCTCTTTACTGCTGTAGAGGGGCTATTGGTAAAAGGTGGGGTCTCTCACCGAAAGTGGTTTTATGGTTGTATGAGACCATTATTAAACCTATAATGTTCTATGGCGTTGTCGTCTGGTGGAGGGCACTCGAGAAAGTCACACTAGCTAAGCAGCTGGAGCGTGTCCAAAGAGCGGCTCTCATTGGAATCAGCGGAGCGCTAAGAACTACACCTACAATGGCTCTAAATGCCATTTTAAACATCGCACCTGTTGATATCGCCGGTAGGTGTACTGCGGCAAAGGTCGCTGTTAGACTCAGAGACGCTGGGTACTTGATCGGTCCCAAGCAGGGGCATACTGAAATTCTCCGTCGGTTCGATTGCATCCCTGACTACTTGGACCACTGCACCGCGGAACCGTCCCCAAGAGGTTTCTTCTCTGCACATGTACCTACGAGGGATATGTGGGAAGGTAGAAGTCAATGGAGGAGAAGTGCAGTCAGCTTTTTCACGGATGGATCGAAGCTAAGGGGAAAGGTGGGAGGGGGAGTTTTCTGCAGAAAGCTCTCTATCAATACCAGCTTTAGGCTACCTGACCACTGTAGTGTCTTCCAAGCAGAGGTCGCAGCGATCAAAGTAGCAGTGGACGCACTGCTTCGTATGGTGACCTATTTTAGAGAGGTATGTATTCACTCCGACAGTAGGGCGGCAATACTGGCATTGGAATCGATGACAGTACGCTCTGTGCTAGTTAAGGAGTGTCTTAGATCCTTATCAATAGCTTCTAGCTATTTTGCAATTCGACTAGTGTGGGTACCCGGTCACCGCGGGATCGCTGGTAACTGTATAGCGGACAAGCTTGCAAGGGAGGGTACCCTAGCTACTTTGACGTCGGAATGGGAGCGTATTGGTAGTCCTTGGTCCACCTGCGCAAGAGCGCTGGACATGCAGACTACGCATGAGCTCGTCAAACGCTGGTCAACTACCAGTACTTGTGCAGTGGCGAGGTCCTTCTGGCCCTCTGAGGACCGTAAGCGGTCCTTTCAACTGCTTTCTCTGGGCAAGGTTCATCTCAGCGCCATTATGGGTGTACTTACTGGACATTGTCCAATGGGTGCCCATGCGGTTAGACTTGGCATCGCGGCAGATGCAAGTTGCCAAAGCTGTATGGAGGAAGGCGAGATGGAATCATCCAAGCATTTCCTACTGCACTGTCCAGCTTTTGCCAGACTGAGGTTGAAACATCTCGGAAAGCCCTTTTTCGGCGATCCTAGCGAATTGGCTAGAATCGATATTACCAGTCTTAAGAAATTTGTAACGGATTCCAAGCGGTTTGCTGAATCTTAAAGGTCTATGATCCACAGGGAGTTTTATTGGTACCACAATGGACAGCACCAGGCTGTCTAAGTGAGATCTTCTGTCTTTGCAGAGATCTGCCTACAAACCTAACCTAACCTAACCTAACTGTATCGATTGAACTAGCGCAAATTGGTGGACGATATTACCGAAACCGAACAACAAGAACAGATCATACAAGACACACACAGACGTGCTCACAGAAACTACAAAAATAACGCACAGGAATTTTCGCTCAGATACTACTGGCCAAACATACGTGACGCTTGTAAAAAAGAAGTACAAGACTGCGAAATCTGCCTCACAAACAAGTGTGAATGCCGAACTCATGCGATGGGATTAATTGCTTTTCATCGATTATAGATTTCAATCTTTGATAAATTAAATTTTCAAAAAGTTTTGCGATTTGTGGTCTATATGACGAGACAATATGAGGATCCTTTCCTGGCTTAGGAACCATAACAACTTCGGCAAATTTACAAACTCTTGGAAAATGTGTCAGACGGATTGATGTATTGAAAAGATAGGTGAGCTTCATAGAACTTTTATATGGTAACTGATTTAAAACTTCAGCTGTAATTAGATCGATTCCAGCTGCTTTCTCAACTTTAAGCTTTTTAATTTCACTTTTAAATTCACTTATGGTGATTGGTGGGATTGTTGCATGATCTGATTGAATGTTACTGAGGAATGCGTTTTCACTACTCTCATTTGCACAAAAGGTTTCAGCTAGTTGTTTTGTAAATGCATTAGCTTTATCACAATCACTTCTAGCCCATGTATTTGGTGCAACGCAGCGGATAGTTGAGATAAATATTTATGAATTGACTCATTCTTAATATGAGCGATTTCACGTTTTAATTCAGCTGTTGCCTATTGTTAAGGTTGGTTTTGTCGAGTGGTGAGCGTGTTTGTTGCTATTTCCGTCTCAATTTTATTTTCTTAGATCAGAGCTCAGATCAAAACCACCTTCTATTTCAATAAAATTTCGAGATACTTTTCTTGTTATAAAAAAGTCTGTTACATCCGGTATTTTGCAGGTATCCGTTGGCCAGTAAGTTGGTGTTCCAGTCGATACGAACTCACACCCGGTTTCTTGCGCTGCCTGGAATAAATCTCGCCCTTTAGCTGTCGTTAGGCGCGACCCCCAGAAGACATGCTTCGCATTAAAGTCACCTCCCATAATAAATTTGTGTGGGTGCATATTAAAAAGTTCTATATATTCTTCAACGACAATTTTGTACCTCGGCGGGCAATATGTTGCTGTAATTGACAGGGGTTGGTTCATTGCTTTTAGTGTTATAGTTGTGGTTTGAATAATGTGTGTACTGATTTTTCTATCCTCATAATGTTTAATGCTGTTTTTAACAATAACAGCAGGGCCTCCCCTGGCACAATTACTGGGATGGATTGTGTGATAAATTTCATAGTTTTTGAAAGCAACGTAGCTGTGGTGCTGTGGAGAAATAGAATAAAATAAAATAGGATAAGTGTAGTTATTGTATAGGGGATCTTTCGAAGGTCAAAGTCCAAATGATGGTGAGACCGAAATTAGCAGCTGATGTGGGAATTGGAATTTTCGTAACAGCTGTTTCTCTGCGCCTGACACTTCACTTCAGCCGAGTTCCCCAACTAACACTTGCGATTTTCTTCACTTATAGTATTTGATTTTTCTATTTTGATGACAAATATTCACTTTGTTTATAGCACGTAGCAATTTACTTGGTTTAGCCGACAAGGTTGTCATATATTCAACCATATTTGATACATAACATTTTTCTGACATCCTAATGATATAATTTTTTTAATGGTTTAATTTTTTTATATCGCTCAATTTTTTTGTTTCATAAATTCTTTGCCTATTGATGCTTACAAAGTTTCTTCTTCGAACTTCCAAAAACTCTTTCAGGAAAGAAAGTGCTGTAAATGCGTGTTTTCTACGTGGTTTTTGAGCAATTCTTCAATTTCCTTATCTAAATCGTTATTGTTCGCTGTATAATGGATTGTTTAATTTTCTTTTATTTCCCTTTGTACCACAGAATACACCGGTTAATATGCGATAAATCATGAAAAAATTAACAATAATCTTGATCATGTTCAATGCATCTGCCGAAACCGAACACACTCAGACTAACGACTGAAAAAAGATAAAACAAAATTTCGGAAAAACAGCGAAAGATTGTGTTGTATTGGAAAATCTAGATTTCCGAAAATAAAAAATCTCTTAAATTCCTTTAAAGCTTTATTATGAAAAATTGGTCTCTAGCAAATTCTTCGGAAACTATTCAGCCATGCGGTTGCCAACGTCACTTAGCAAGAACTGACATTCACACCTCGTACCCGAATGAGGGGCATATAACGGCTGATATCAGATCATTAAAAAAAAATTAACAAAGCTCCTGGGCGAAACAACATCCAACCAGAACTCCTTAAAGATCATCTTCAGACGAGCTGAAAGACTACTTTTTGCGAAGAAAGCAAATTAATCAGAATGGAAAAATTGGAGAGGACTAACACTTCTAAGTATGGCGAATAAAACAATAACATATATATTTCACAAAAAGTTATCTGACTTGTTGATACAAGGGCTACGTAAAGGACAAGCTGATTTCAGATCCCATTGCTCATGTGTCGACACATGAGACCCAGTACTCAGGAGCTATCTGTCGTGAGTTGCCTCGCTGCAGGTCACACACACTCACATACATCTTATCTGTTAATATGCATCCTAAACAGAGACGCACTATCAGTCGAACAATAGAAATGAACTAATATTACAATAACAACCAAATATGCATTATCAAGAAATGCATTCTCAACATGTAAACAACAAACATCTGGCAATGGAATAATCCACTGCGATAACCACCTCCGCATCTCAACAATAACAAACAAGTGATAGCAAGATAACAGATATCGAATTACAACAAAGAAGTTGCAAGCCGATAACATTTCACTAGTAAAAAAGCAGTAAGATCATATATTAATTTTTAGTTCTTAAGAATATCAATAAAGGCACGCATTTGGGCGTAGAAATAAAATTGTTTTCTTAAACTCATATCGTTGAAACGATATCAACTGGAGGCTCAACCGGTCTTTAAGCCATATCTATCTATTGAGGAAAAGGATAGAAAAAATGCCACGGGAAGTAGGACTTACAGCACTAGATCTTTGAAAAAGGTGCTTAAAATTTAACAAAGATAAAAATAATATTCTGCAAAATTTGGAAAAGAATAACGGATAAGTCTTGATATATAGATAAAACAGTAAAGCAACGTTATACCAACGGACATCACAACACGCTGGAATCTCATAAAAAGAGACAAAAGCCGTTCAGTATGGGTCGTTCTTTATTGAAGACCGACGTTAAGATGACAACACAAGAAATCGCAAACTTGAACGCACAAATCGCTACTCTGACCACAATGCTCACTGAAACTCAACAAAGATTGAATTCGTTCGAAACCTACGCAACACCTAACGTCACAGTCGCAAACCAATACCAGGACTGTACACCAAACATAACAGATGAAGCACAAATTAACTTAGAAATCTTCAAAACTTTACCAGTCTTCACAGTCGATATGAACCATTATAGGTCATGGAGAAAACGTGCCTGAACGCACATGGAGAACATCAAAAATTACGCTACTACATCCATGTACTACACGACACTCTCGATTGTACATTCCAAAATTCAGGGAGAGGCGGTCGATATTTGAATAAACAACAACACCAAATTCAACTTTTATTCCATAACATAAAAGGACTCTGGTAGAGTTCCATTCCGAAGCCAGCAAGTCACTTAATCTTGCACTCACTAAAGTTGAGATGGATAATCATGGATCAGGAAATCCATCAGCTATGATAGAATATGCGAACTGGGAAGCTGTGAGGACATTCATTCTCGGTCTGAACAGCAAATATACTAGCGGCACCCTCTATAGTCACAATCCGAAGGACTTAGAAACCGCTTACGCTATCGCAAGTACGATATATCACGATAATGTAAACTCACAATTCGACGTTCTGCAATACAATACATCACAGTACCAAAACTTAAGCAGAAGACATTACGAGTATACAAATCCCAATAGGAATCATTCCAACCCACAACAAAACAGCTATAACCGGCAATTACAAGGGCTACCTCCTAATAATCAATTTCGCGAAAACCCTCAAAAAAGAGAACTAAGTCCTTCACCTCATAATTCTACCGTACAGCAGAAATTTCAACTTGTAAACCAGACACGCGACGAAAAACTACAATCGCATACACCAGAATACGAGAACGATGATTACGAAGCAGGCAGCGCTTTTTTAGGCGCATGAACGATTTGCCGTGTCTGCAACACCACTGCAGGGATACAGGCAAACTCATTAACATCCTGATTGACACTGACAACAAACAATTATATAAGTACAAAATACAACTTAGGTAAGTCTATTCAAATTAAACCTGTAAAAGTGAAAACTATTCATGGTTACTCAATAACCAAATCAAAACAAGTAAGGAAAGGCTAAAGTCGGGTGCTACCGAACATTTTATACTCTCGCAATTTATTGCTATATCTTTAATAAGAAAACACACAATTTGACCCATATATTCGGCATAAATATATTTCGCATATTAACTGATTTATAAGCTATTAAGCTCATAGTATTTTTGGTATTCTCATATATTCATATATAAGGGAAGTTATGACCCGATTTTATGCTTTTCTGGTACAGAGACACACTATTAGAAGAAAAATATTTCCTCTGAATTAAAGATACCTAAGAGATTTACCGAAATTTTCGGTGAAAAGTTACCTTGGAGCACTGAGTTCTTCATATTCGATATCCTGGGCATTGAAAAGTTATAGTCCGATTTCGACAATTTTTTTACAAATGATGCCACAGATCATATACAGTATTTGTGTAAAGTTTTATTTCGCTATCTTCATTGGTTCCTTATGTATATATTATATTATAAATAAATGTATATAATAAATATATTATTATATAAGATGGAATTCAAAAATGCGTTATATGGGAAGTAGTCGTTGTTGTGAACCGATTTCGTTTCCGATTACATACCGAATTTCATTCGAATCGGTCGAGTAGTTCCTGAGATATGGTTTTTGACCCATAAGTGGGCGATGCCACGCCCATTTTCCATTTTGTAAAAAAATCTCAGTGCAGCTTCCTTCTGCTATTATTTATGTGTTTCTAACGTTTTTCGTTAGCATTATTGGTTTGCGACATATATACAAATAACCGATTTGGGGGCGGGCCACGCCTACTTCCCCAAAAATATTACATCCACATATGCCCCTTCATGGTGCGATCCTTTATTCCAAATTTTACTTTTATAACTTTATTTATGGCTTAGTTATGACACTTTATAGGTTTTCGTTTTCGCCATTTTGTGGGCGTGGCAATGGTCCGATTTTGCCCATTTTCGAAAGCAACCTCCTCAGGGTGCCAAAGAATACGTGTTTCAAGTTTCGTTAAGATATCTCAATTTTTACTCAAGTTATCCGTTGCACTGACAGACGGACAGACAGACAGACATTCGGATTTTGACTCTCGTCACCCTGATAATTTTGATATATATAACCCTATATCTAACTCGTTTAGTTTTATGACTTACAAACAACCGTTATGTGAACAAAACTATAATACTATCTTAGCAACTTTTGTTGCGAGAGTATAAAAAATAATTACATTGTTAGAACATAATCTCATATTTTTTTAAACAGATGCATTAGAAGAATTTGATATGCTTCTGGGTGAACAGGGTCTTAGGAAATTTAAAGCAGAGATCAATCTTTTCGAGTACACGCTCAGTTATAAATATAGGTCCAAGAAAGAAAGTGAATCTGTGCAAAAAATAAATTATACGGTTAATAGTGAAAAATATAGAGCAGAAATCGAAGAAATTATACAAAGAAATGAAGACACAAATGAAGTGCTACCATATACTACCACGGTACAAGCTACCATTAGAACGAAATCCGAAAATCCTATTTGGACCAAGCAATATCCATACCCTATGTCGGATAGCGATTTCATTAACAAAGAAATTAACAAACTTTTAGAAAATGATGAATGCTGAATGGTCGTAGACTTTCAGAAACTAAACACTCAAACTGTTACAGATAGATACCCCATACCTGATGTGGCTATGACCATACATAATTTAGAAAACCCAAAAGTATTTTCAACTCTAGACTTAGAGTCCGGGTTCCATCCGATCCGTCTTAATAAATCAGACAGGGAAAAAACGGCTTTTAGTGTAAATGGAGCTAAGTAGGAATTTCTTCGTATGCCGTTCGGCCTGAAAAATGCCCCATCTATTTTTCAAAGATGCGTGGATGATATCCTTAGACCATATATCGGGAAGTTCGCGTGCGTCTATATAGACGATGTTCGCATTTATTCTTCCACTCCTGAAGAACATATCGCACACATACGCTTACTCATATATGCGCTTCACCAGGACAATATGAAAATATCTAACGAGAAATCTCACTTTTTCAAACACTCTGTGGAATTCCTAGGGCATATAATTAAATACAACAAGATTACAGTTGACACATCAAAAGTACAGACTATTAAAAATTACCCTATTCCTACAACACTGAAGGAACTCAGATCCTTCCTAGTTACTAAAGAAAATATATAAAGAATTTCGCAGCCATCGTCAAACCACTCACTACGTTCCTCAGAGGAGAGAACGTAGGCGTATCAAAGAATCAAAGTGCAAAAATAAAAATCACTTTAGACGAACCTGCATTAGAAGCACTGAACATAATAAAAGAAGAACTGCAAGCCCAGGTTGAACTCTTCCAACAAAATTTTAACAAACCTTTCGAATTAACCACAGATGCTAGCAATTACGCTATAGGAGCCGTATTATCTCAAAACCAAAAACCCATATCATTTATTTCACGAACGCTCAGTGAAACAGAACAGAATTACTCCACAAATGAGAAAGAGCTACTCGCAATTGTGTGGTCACTACAGAAACTACGTAACTAC
The DNA here is from genome assembly GCF_028554725.1 of Zeugodacus cucurbitae. Classification (NCBI taxonomy): domain Eukaryota; kingdom Metazoa; phylum Arthropoda; class Insecta; order Diptera; family Tephritidae; genus Zeugodacus; species Zeugodacus cucurbitae. Next base: position 37,147,327 of record NC_071668.1, read on the forward strand.
TTGTATGGTATAGCAGATTTAACAATATACACCGACCATCAATCTCTAATATTCTCTATATCAGAAAAAAACCCCAATACAAAATTAAAAAGATGGAAAAATTTCATTGAAGAATATGGTGCAAAAATCGTTTACAAACCCGGACATCAGAACGTGGTCGCTGATGCACTTTCTCCTCAGCAAACAAACAACACTTCAAATTCTGATGACTCCCAACATTCAGCACAAAGCTCACCAACACAAAGACTCAAACGAGTAAAAAAACCAAAACCAAAAAACTCTTTTAGAAATTATTGTAAGACGGTCAGATCAGAACCCCGTCGAAATATTCTCACAAAACATATTTTCTAACAGCCGACACACGCTCTTTTTTAATACGAAAACTGAATTACTAGATAGAATAAAAATGTAATTAGACCAAAGATAACTAATGCTCTGCTAATAGACGAGCAAATGTTATTTTAGGTCGAAAATGACATTATCGACACATTTCCAACAGTATCGATATTACCGAAACCGAACAACAGGAACAGATCATACAAGACACACACAGATGTGCTCACAGAAACTACAAAAATAGCGCACAGGAAATTTCGCTCAGATACTACTGGCCAAACATACGTGACGCTTGTAAAAAAGAAGTACAAGACTGCGAAATCTGCCTCACAAACAAGTGTGAATGCCGAACTCATGCGATGGGATTAATTGCTTTTCATCGATTATAGATTTCAATCTTTGATAAATTAAATTTTCAAAAAGTTTTGCGATTTGTGGTCTATATGACGAGACAATATGAGGATCCTTTCCTGGCTTAGGAACCATAACAACTTCCGCAAATTTACAAACTCTTGGAAAATGTGTCAGACGGATTGATGTATTGAAAAGATAGGTGAGCTTCATAGAACTTTTATATGGTAACTGATTTAAAACTTCAGCTGTAATTAGATCGATTCCAGCTGCTTTCTCAACTTTAAGCTTTTTAATTTCACTTTTAAGTTTACATATGGTGATTGGTGGGATTGTTGCATGATCTGATTGAATGTTACTGAGGAATGCGTTTTCACTACTCTCATTTGCACAAAAGGTTTCAGCTAGTTGTTTTGTAAATGCATTAGCTTTATCACAATCACTTCTAGCCCATGTTTTTGGTGCAACGCAGCGGATAGTTGAGATAAATATTTATGAATTGACTCATTCTTAATATGAGCGATTTCACGTTTTAATTCAGCTGTTGCCTATTGTTAAGGTTGGTTTTGTCGAGTGGTGAGCGTGTTTGTTGCTATTTCCGTCTCAATTTTATTTTCTTAGATCAGAGCTCAGATCAAAACCACCTTCTATTTCAATAAAATTTCGAGATACTTTTCTTGTTATAAAAAAGTCATTTACATCCGGTATTTTGCAGATATCCGTTGGCCAGTAAGTTGGTGTTCCAGTCGATACGAACTCACACCCGGTTTCTTGCGCTGCCTGGAATAAATCTCGCCCTTTAGCTGTCGTTAGGCGCGACCCCCAGAAGACATGTTTCGCATTAAAGACACCTCCCAAAATAAATTTGTGTGGGCATATTGAAAAGTTCTATATATTCTCCAACGACAATTTTGTACCTCGGCGGGCAATATGTTGCTGTAATTGACAGGGGTTGGTTCATTGCTTTTAGTGTTATAGTTGTGGTTTGAATAATGTGTGTACTGATTTTTCAATCCTCATAATGTTTAATGCTGTTTTTAACAATAACAGCAGGGCCTCCCCTGGCACAATTACTGGGATGGATTGTGTGATAAATTTCAATTGTGGTGCTGTGGAGAAATAGAATAAAATAAAATAGGATAAGTGTAGTTACTGTATAGGGGATCTTTCGTAGGTCAAAGTCCAAATGATGGTGAGACCGAAATTAGCAGCTGATGTGGGAATTGGAATTTTCGTAACCGCTGTTTCTCTGCGCCTGTCACTTCACTTCAGCCGAGTTCCCCAACTAACACTTGCGATTTTCTTCACTTATAGTATTTGATTTTTCTATTTTGATGACAAATATTCACTTTGTTTATAGCACGTAGCAATTTACTTGGTTTAGCCGACAAGGTTGTCATATATTCAACCATATTTGATACATAACATTTTTCTGACATCCTAATGATTTAATTTTTTTAATGGTTTAATTTTTTTATATCGCTCAATTTTTTTGTTTCATAAATTCTTTGCCTATTGATGCTTACAAAGTTTCTTCTTCGAACTTCCAAAAACTCTTTCAGAAAAGAAAGTGCTGTAAATGCGTGTTTTCTACGTGGTTTTTGAGCAATTCTTCAATTTCCTTATCTAAATCGTTATTGTTCGCTGTATAATGGATTGTTTAATTTTCTTTTATTTCCCTTTGTACCACAGAATATACCGGTTAATATGCGATAAATCATGAAAAAATTAACAATAATCTTGATCATGTTCAATGCATCTGCCGAAACCGAACACACTCAGACTAACGACTGAAAAAAGATAAAACAAAATTTCGGAAAAACAGCGAAAGATTGTGTTGTATTGTAAATTCTAGATTTCCGAAAATAAAAAATCTCTTAAATTCCTTTAAAGCTTTATTATGAAAAATTGGTCTCTAGCAAATTCTTCGGAAACTATTCAGCCATGCGGTTGCCAACGTCACTTAGCAAGAACTGACATTCACACCTCGTACCCGAATGAGGGGCATATAATGGCTGATATCAGATCATTAAAATATTAAAAATTACCCTATTCCTACAACACTGAAGGAACTCAGATCCTTCCTAGTTACTATAGAAAATTTATAAAGAATTTCGCAGCCATCGTCAAACCACTCACTACGTTCCTCAGAGGAGAGAACGTAGGCGTATCAAAGAATCAAAGTGCAAAAATAAAAATCACTTTAGACGAACCTGCATTAGAAGCACTGAACATAATAAAAGAAGAACTGCAAGCCCAGGTTGAACTCTTCCAACCAACTTTTAACAAACCTTTCGAATTAACCACAGATGCTAGCAATTACGCTATAGGAGCCGTATTATCTCGAAACCAAAAACCCATATCATTTATTTCACGAACGCTCAGTGAAACAGAACAGAATTACTCCACAAATGAGAAAGAGCTACTCGCAATTGTGTGGTCACTACAGAAACTACGTAACTACTTGTATGGTATAGCAGATTTAACAATATACACCGACCATCAATCTCTAATATTCTCTATATCAGAAAAAAACCCCAATACAAAATTAAAAAGATGGAAAAATTTCATTGAAGAATATGGTGCAAAAATTGTTTACAAACCCGGACATCAGAACGTGGTCGCTGATGCACTTTCTCCTCAGCAAACAAACAACACTTCAAATTCTGATGACTCCCAACATTCAGCACAAAGCTCACCAACACAAAGACTCAAGAGTAAAAAAACCAGTAAACTCCTTTAGAAATTATTGTAAGACGGTCAGATCAGAACCCCGTCGAAATATTTTCACAAAACATATTTTCTAACAGCCGACACACGCTCTTTTTTAATACGAAAACTGAATTACTAGATAGAATAAAAAATGTAATTAGACCAAAGATAACTAATGCTCTGCAAATAGACGAGCAAATGTTATTTTAGGTCGAAAATGACATTATCGACACATTTCCAACTGTATCGATTGAACTAGCGCAAATTGGTGGACGATATTACCGAAACCGAACAACAAGAACAGATCATACAAGACACACACAGACGTGCTCACAGAAACTACAAAAATAACGCACAGGAAATTTCGCTCAGATACTACTGGCCAAACATACGTGACGCTTGTAAAAAAGAAGTACAAGACTGCGAAATCTGCCTCACAAACAAGTGTGAATGCCGAACTCATGCGATGGGATTAATTGCTTTTCATCGATTATAGATTTCAATCTTTGATAAATTAAATTTTCCAAAAGTTTTGCGATTTGTGGTCTATATGACGAGACAAAAAGAGGATCCTGGCTTAGGAACCATAACAACTTCGGCAAATTTACAAACTCTTGGAAAATGTGTCAGACGGATTGATGTATTGAAAAGATAGGTGAGCTTCATAGAACTTTTATATGGTAACTGCTTTAAAACTTCAGCTGTAATTAGATCGATTCCAGCTGCTTTCTCAATTTTAAGCTGCGTTTTCACTACTCTCATTTGCACAAAAGGTTTCAGCTAGTTGTTTTGCAAATGCATTAGTTTTATCACAATCACTTCTAGCCCATGTATTTGGTGCAACGCATAGTTGAGCGATTTCACGTTTTAATTCAGCTGTTGCCGATTGTTAAGGTTGGTTTTGTCGAGTGGTGAGCGAGTGTGTTGCTATTTCCGTCTCAACTTTCTTTTCTTAGTAATGAGCATTTTTCTTTCTTTAGGGTAATTTGAAGCTATAATTTTCCGCTTTACCTCCAGAGTATTAATGACAGTTTGACTTAGTGTTAGATATAGTGTGGGAGTGATCAGAGCTCAGATCAAAACCACCTTCTATTTCAATAAAATTTCGAGATACTTTTCTTGTTATAAAAAAGAACGAACTCACACCCGGTTTCTGCGCTGTCTGGAATAAATCTCGCCCTTTAGCTGTCGTTAGGCGCGAACCCCAGAAGACATGCTTCGCATTAAAGTCACCTCCCATAATAAATTTGTGTGGGTGCATATTTAAAAGTTCTATATATTCTTCAACGACAACTTTGTACCTCGGCGGGCAATATGTTGCTGCAATTGACAGGGGTTGGTTCATTGCTTTTAGTGTTATAGTTGTGGTTTGAATATTGTGTGTACTGATTTTTCTATCCTCATAATGTTTAATGCTGTTTTTAACAATAACAGCAGTGCCTCCCCTGGCACAATTACTGGGATGGATTGTGTGATAAATTTCATAGTTTTTGAAAGCAACGTAGCTGTGGTGCTGTGGAGAAATAGAATAAAATAAAATAGGATAAGTGTAGTTATTGTATAGGGGATCTTTCGAAGGTCAAAGTCCAAATGATGGTGAGACCGAAATTAGCAGCTGATGTGGGAATTGGAATTTTCGTAACAGCTGTTTCTCTGCGCCTGACACTTCACTTCAGCCGAGTTCCCCAACTAACACTTGCGATTTTCTTCACTTATAGTATTTGATTTTTCTATTTTGATGACAAATATTCACTTTGTTTATAGCATGTAGCAATTTACTTGGTTTAGCCGACAAGGTTGTCATATATTCAACCATATATGATACATAACATTTTTCTGACATCCTAATGATTTAATTTTTTTTATGGTTTAATTTTTTTATATCGCTAAATTTTTTTGTTTCATAAATTCTTTGCGTATTGATATAGTAAAAGCAGACAACGGAGAAACAATAACGACCAATAAAAAGTAATTATCCTTAAGGCAATACCAGAGCAAAAGCTTGTACGGAATAGTATTTACCTTATTTTTCCCTATCGCAATTTGCGATAATATTATAGACTTAAGCCATAGGAAAAATGTACTAGTAGAAACTGATCCTTTTTACATTTATCAGGATGCAGCTTTCTTGTATCACATATCCAATTTCTCGAAAATATTGGCGCCATACGAAAGTATAATGAAATTATCATTCAATCTAGAAGACCAACCCCAAACTCAAATTTTAGTAAACAAAATCGAAAATCTGAAAACTCAACTCATTCCCAATATTTATAGACCCAAAAGATCACTTAACTTTCTTGGTTCCATGTTAAAATTCATCACTGGCACACCAGACCACGATGACCTTGTGGAAATCAAAACTTCACTTAATTTGCTAATAGAAAATAATAATAAGCAAAAATTAATTAACTCACAGTTCGAAAGAATACTCGGAAGCCTTGATCCTAAAGCAATAACCGAAAACATTGTTATATCAGAAGTTTATAATGAACTCAAATCAAGAACTAACACTATAAATTTTGCAAAAACTAATAATTTCTGCTCTGGCACATTAAATTTGAAAGAAGTGTACGATTTAATAAACCATGAAAAGTTAGATCTTCCAATAATTATTATATTAGAATATGCCGACATTCATATATGTTACCTACAACAAGCAATTATAACAATATACAAATATCCTATCCTTGAAACTAAATGTAGCTTTTTTAAAGTATATTCTTTAGCACACAATCATGGTAAAATTAATTTAGACCCTAAGATCGCTAAATGTAACGATTATCAAAGAACATCTAAATGTAGAAATTATATGGGTAACTTCATTTGTAAATCAGAACCCGCTGACAATTGTACTATAAAAATATTAGAAGACAAAACAGCCCAATGCTAAACAACCCATGAAAATAATGTTCCACTTCGCATCCTAGAGAATGGATACAGTTTGACAGATCACCAGCATACTTGGAACAACATGCATATATCAGGCTCTAAATTGATACACTTCAATGAATCCACGAACATCGATAACATGACATATTACAATCATCAACGACAACTCAGAGAAATGATGCACAATCAACACAACGAAAAACTTGAAGTACTCCGTATCCTTTCTTCAAACTCAATCTACAAATTCAGCAATATCCAAACACATTTTTGAAGAAAATCCAGTACATTTTACGTTCTTCATCATAATGGGATTCCTTACTTTAGTAGTCTCCACTTAGGGTATGGTACACCTCTGCCGATATCACGTAAATAGAAAAATGCTTCACAGACAAAGGCAAATTGACGAATTATACGAAGTCGAAATGAATCGTCTTCAACAACAACAATCTGTAGCAGCACAGCGAGGACGCTCCGTTTTAAGAGGGAGGGGATTTAACGACATAGCCTCGCTCCATAGCCATAATCCACTGCGATAACCACCTCCGCATCTCAACAATAACAAATAAGTGATAGCAAGATAACAGATATCGAATTACAACAAAGAAGCAGATAACAGCAGCCGCATTTCACTAGTATAAATAGCTGTAAGATCTTATAGTAATTTTTAGTTCTTAAGAATATCAATTAAGGCACGCATTTCGGCGTAGAAATAAAATTGTTTATATCGTGTAACGATATTAACTCGTGTAAGTTGTGACAATATTTTAATCAACGGTAAAGACTGGTGTCAGGCAGGGATGCGTATCCGCTTTCATTCAATTTGGTGATGCGTCAAGCGTCTGCGTCTAACTGAAGACTATCTTGGGGTTTAAGCGGTTGCGGTGTATAGATTATGCGGACGATATTTGTCTATTGTCTCCTCCAAACTTAAAGCTGTTAGTGATTTTGCACCACAAACGGGATAAGTGTTATCTAGCGTGTTAAATTATTCAGGTGGCAATATCCCCATATTTGCCGATGTGTTAAGTATTTTGATTTTGTTTTACGTGAAAAACAATGTCATAATTATTAGTAGTAATAGCAGTTCAGTGCAATTTTAGTTTCGTTATTTTCGATTTTGGGTACGGTGATTGCGAAAGCATAGAGTAGTAGAATGTACACAAAATTTAATAATTAGTTAATTATAATAACAAAGGCAGATAAATTTTGGATATTGTAACACTTTTTTGTTGCGATCGTAATAGCAATATAAAATCACAGTGAGTTAAAAATGGCAATATCGTTCATCACTAATGACGGAAAACATATTGCATTGAATTAACCCATCTTTACCCATCGTTGCGCAAACGCAACATTTCAAATTTGTTTTTTTTTTTTTTTATTTCTAAAATAAGGAAATAAATCTATGAAATGTAAGCCAGTCTCAAAAAGAAGAACTAACAGATAAATAAAATTTTTTTTAAAGGCTTTTCAAATACAAATGCATTTTATTTTTATCATTCAAAAACTGCTAATTGAGTCATCTCGGGATCGGTATATTCATCCAATCATAAAAAATATAAATTGAAATAAATCTTTACTTTTTACACTGTACAAAGCTTTAACAATATCTTATTTGTGATATAAACCCTTTTGGTGGACAAAACTACCCACCCGTGTTGTTTATCTTATATTTCTAGGAAATGTTGCGTATACGCAACGTTGGGAGTAACAATAACCAGTTGTTATCCAGTTGTTATTGTTACTCGGCTTGCCATTCGTGTTAGAAATGTATTGTCAATAATGGGTTCTCGCTATTAAAGGAGTAGTTCTGTTTTGTTTTTATTATTCAGTTGGTTTTAGAACGTTGAGCTAATAGCATAGATAACTTGATACGAGCCTATTTTGCCACTGGTACTATTCGAGAAAATAGAACAATGAATAAAACCATGATTAATACGAAAACTCTTCAGAAAAGAGAGAGAGGGTCATTTGATTTCAGCTTTGACCAAAAACATGAAGTACTATTAGTTCGATGGAATGACAATTCTGTGGTGAATGTGGCTACTAATAACGCAAAAATCGAACCATTGGTTACAGCAAAACGTTACGATAGAAAACTAAAAAAATGGTGAATGTGCCACAGCCCCAGATTATAGCAGATTATAATAAAAATATGGGAGGCGTCGATCTGCATGATAATGGAATTGCCAATTATAGGATTCGAGTAAGAGGGAAAAAGTGGTGGTGGCCACTGTTCATTAATTGGATAGATAGTGTTTTAGTAAACTCGTGGAAGATTTACAATCTGGCAAAAGAGCAATCTATAACTCATTTAGAATTTAAATCTTACGTTGCTGTTAGTTTGATGAAAACCGAAGAAGCCCAACTTGCAGATAATTCTCACTTTTTGGGTAATTCAAATATAAATTTAGGAAGACCATCCAAAAACGCATTACCTTCCAATATTCGCTTCGATAATATTGGTCATGTCATAGAGGAAATAAACGTCGAAGGAGATGTAGACAGTGTAGAAGTACAACAATTTATATGTGTAAAAAATGTCAAATACATCTTCATGCTGATTGTTTTAAAATATTTCACTCACGCTAATCGCAATAGTATTACCGTAAGTGAAATATTTTAAATGTATTTTTATGACTTGCTTGTATAATATAAGTTCAGTAATCCCAACGTTGCGTAGGCGCAACATTTCACGGAATGAAAAATAATGAATCAATATTTTTTTTAATGATTTTCTCTTTTTTTATGTATTTTTAAACGTAATAAACAATAAAACCATAAAGTATGCATTTATTTTTACCCTTGGGATTTAATGGGTTAAGCAAGCCTTTTTGTTAATCGATGATTTATGTATGCATTTTTATATCAAATTCAACACCAAATCATTAAGGTAAGTCTTCTTAAATTAACATCAAGATACAACAGTTATTGCCATTGTCTTTTAAATAAAATGACACTGTTGTTGATGAAAATGAAAAGGTTTAATTTCCAACTGCATAAAAAAAAGATTGAAGCAACTTTGTTGAATACACTTTGGAAGCAATAATTCTGACTGGAAATTTTCAAGAATTTTCGATACCCCTCAGAAGGAGCCAATTATTTTAGCATTCGCTTTGTCTATACAGAAGTCTCAAAGCTAAACACTCCGTTTTCTGTTTAGAAAATCCATGTTTTTCTGGTGGACATATACATACATATGTGCTACATGTTAACGTGTAGGTAAACCATCTAATATATTGGAGACAGGTTAACCAAGAATATTGTGTACCGATTAGTGTTAAATTAAATTAAAATTAAGACTATAAACTTCATAATTCATATAATTCAAATTATTAAATACTAGCAGACCCAGCCGCACGTTTTTGTGGATAAGGCATAAATTAAATTTGTAAATGTTTCAATATAGTGAAAAAATTCTTACGCATAAGAAGAAAACGTTATAGCCGGTAAATTTGAAAATTTTTGGTATTGTTACGTATCAAGATATTCACCACCATCTTATTATTATATTCCTTAAATTTCCACATCTTATTATCATATTCCTACGTTTTACAACAGTGAATCCTTAACTCTACACTTATTTTCAAGAAGATCTAGATTGTAAACTTTTCACGTAACTGTAAAGCAGTTCTTATTTGGAATTAACCGAATAAGGACTCATATTATATCTGGCGCAGTCGGTAAACGTCTTGCAAACTCAAAAGAAAATTTTGAAGCGCGTGCTTATGAAAAAATTAGCAAATTAAAGTCGGGAAACGTCTTGCAAATTCAAAAGTAAAATTTGAAGCGCTTGCTACGGAAAATTAACAAATCAAAAGTAAATTTTGATAAAAATTTTTTTAAATTAATTCTATAAGAAATGTTGGAAATAAAGTTTCGTTAAGTTAAATATGGCAACTCTTCCATCACTATTTCGTTACCCTCATCTCTTCCTCCTTTGATATTGTTGCAAAAACACTCACATGTTAGTTGTTAATTGGCGATTCTTTATGTGTCGCCACAAATTAAATGATTTTAGGCATGCGATTAGCCCTTCAGTAACAGTTGATCGGTTGGACCCGAACTTAGCCTTTCCTTATTTGTTACAAATTATTTTAGACTATCGACACAACGTTATACAATTGAACAATAACAAAAATATTTTAACAAAGCAACAATGATATTAATATCTTCCTTTTAATTTTTCCATATTTACTCACTTTCTAATCTCTTTCTGGCCTTCCACGAATATTTCAAGAGTAAAATTAGCCAGATCGTTTTGACCGTTCTCGTGTTTTTGCGGGACAAACAAACAGCAATTCATTTTTCTAAAATTTTTTATTATCAAGCCACAATTTTTTTTAATTACGCACACGACCATTCAGTAAAGAGCCGCGCGAGTGATCTTAACCCCCCTCCGGTACCGTCGTGCCTCCGTGACGCCTACAACTCTACAACGCATAGCTAGCCGCCGAGCGGATATTTTCCAAAATTTTTAACTCGTGATATCTTTTGATTGGAATGTCAGAATCTAATAACTCAAAAAGTTATATAAAGTTTTTGAAGCGATCTTAAATAATAAATCATTTATTTCGATAAGGATTAATACTAAGGTACAAATAAAAAGCCTTTTCAAGTAGTAGTATTTTATATAATTTTTTTTTATATAAAATCGCTTATTGTAACAAAACTATAATAGTTAGAGATATGATGTCTTTGTTATATCTTCAATCGTTTTCGTAGCATTCGCGATTAAAGAAAGTCTTTTGATATATTTTTTACATTATCGGAGTTTTGGTAAGGAACCCTATTTTTTTTTAACTAAATATAGCCTATCTCACTCAGGGATAGTAAAGCTTTCTAACGGTGAAAGAATTATTAAAATCGGTACAGTAGTTTCGGAGCCTATTCGAGACACACAAACAAAAAATCAAACCTTTCCTCTTTATAATATTAGTATAGATAGGGCTATTAATTGTTGGGGAACAATCAGCTTTACTTTTTTTTGAAAAGCGCTTCTTTTTGAGTATCCACTCAGTTTTTTTAGCTAGTTCATTTTCATCAGTTTCGTATACCTCAACAACACTTACATTTGATGGTTTTGGTACTGTACTAACATGCAAGAGAGTTAGCCTTTGTAATTCTCTAATTTAATATACTCTAAACTAGCTTTGATTGTTTCTATGCGTCACCTAATGTTGAGGTTCAGCCGTTTTTATACTCTCGCAACAAAGTTGTTAAAGAGAGTATTATAGTTTTGTTCACATAACGGTTGGTTGTAATTCTTAAAACAAAACGAGTTAGATATAGGGTTATATATATATATCAAAATGATCAGGGTGACGAGTAAAGTTCAAATCCGGATGTCGTTCTGTCCGTCCGTGTTACTTGAGTAAAAATTGAGATATCTTGAAGAAACTTGGAAGACGTATTTCTTGGCACCATAAGAAGGTTAAGTTCGAAGATTTGAAACTACTAAAAAGGCTTTAATTCAGTAAGGAAAACCACCAGAAAACTTAGATTTCATTACAAAGATGGTACAGAAGAGCTGCACTCAAAACGGTATACAAAATTTTAAATGGGCGTGGTTCTGCTTACTTATGGGTCAAAAACTTGAATCGGTTCACAACCACGACAACTTCCCATATAACTTAATAAGATATACATAAGAAACCAATGAAGATAAGGAAATAAAAGTTTACACAAATTCTGTATATGATCCGTGGCATCGCCCTTCTAAAAATCATATACCTCCGTTGCAAAAATGAGTGAAATCGGGTCATAACTTCCCCTATCTCCCATATACTAAATTTTAGGGGTTTCAAACTTTCAATGGACTTTATACCATATATGTATATGCCAAATATGTGATTCAAATTGTTTGTCATATTAATTAAATTAAATAAATAAATTTGGAGAGTATAAAATGTGCGGTGACACCCGAACTTAGCCCTTCCTTACTTGTTTGTTTCTAGCGATTTACCTACTGGGTATTAGCGACCTGTCGTTTGGTCGGTAATGCAGTTGGGAATAAAACTTTTTATTCTGTACTTATTAAACCTACATGGCAGCTTTGATCACAGCTGGTAATTGTAAGAAGGGAATAGCTGATTGCACATATAATTATTTGCTTACACACGTGTTTTATTTATAATAACGTTTGTTTTGTTTTTTATACTCTCGCAACAGTAAGTTGCTAAGAGAGTATTATAGTTTTGTTCACATGACGGTTGATTGTAAGTCATAAAACTAAACGAGTTAGATATAGGTTTATATATATAGGGGGATGGGCTCATATGTAGAAGTTCACGCAAGTGAGGAAAGTTTCTGATTGCCATTCACTTGAGAGTGGCCACGAACGATTCTTTTACATATGACTCAAGCAGCTCACGACTTCCGGTTTTAGATCAAGTATCCCCTGGGTAGCTAACAGACATCCGTTTGAAGGCGAGCTAAAGTGAGAAGGCGAAGCACGCTTCTGCAGTTGTACGTAGAGTTTGGGACCCACCACATAAAAAAACCTCCCCAATGAAAGAACAATCAGAGCCCCGGAAGAGAAACCACCCTTTTGATGACTACCCCTGCAGACGTTTTAAGGATCATGATTTGAGGGCATGCAGCTGGAATGTCCGGACCCTTAATTGGGAAGGTGCCTCTGCTCAGCAGGTTGATGTCCTCATACAACTAAAGGCTGACGTCACCGCCATCCAAGAAGTGCGATGGTCGGGACAAGGACGGACGAAAGTGGGTCCTTGGGTGTTGAATTTGTGGTGGGAGAGAGACACCGTCCTGGCATTCACCCCGATGGATGACCGTCTTGCCACAATCCGCATCAAAGCGAGGTTCATCAACATATCGCTTATTTGCGCCCCCGCCCCAACGGAAGAGAAGGACGATGTGACCAAAGATGCTTTCTATGAGCGCCTAGAACGTACCTAGGAGCGCTGCCCCCACCACGATATCAAAATCGTGCTTGGCGATTTTAACGCAAGGGTGGGTAAACACTCGGTGTCTTTGGCACAACAGTCGGAAAAATCAGCCTCCATTACGAAACATCGCCAAACCGCCTGAGGCTGATGGACTTCGCTGGGGCCCGAAATATGGTTGTCTGTAGTACCAGATTCCAGCACAAGAAAATTTATTAAGCAACATGGCTGTCCCCTGATCGAAACACGCGCAATCAAATCGATCACGTTGTGATAGACGGAGGACATGTCTCCTGTGTTTTAGACGTGCGTACGCTCCGAGGACCAAATATTGACTCGGACCATTATCTAGTAGCAGCAAAGATACGCACTCGCCTCTGTGCAGAAAAGAATGCCGGACACAAGGAAGGTTCGACGTCGAAAAGCTTTCGTGGTGGGATAGATATCGAGAACTGAAGGGGGAAGCGAGACGCATATGCAGACGTACAAAGAAAGAGGCCGAAATTCGTGCGCATGGGTAGCGTCGAAAATTTTATGAAAAGATGAGGCGATTTACAGAAGGTTTCAAGACCGGAGCATTATCATGTAGGGACCGAGGAGGTAATCTGGTAACGGATGTCCAGAGCATACTGGGATTATGGAGGGAACACTTCTCCGACCTGCTGAATGGCAGTGAAAGTACAACACCAGGAGATGGCGAACCCGATTCCCCAATCGATGACGATGGAATAGATATTCCATTGCCCAACCGTGAAGAAATTATAATAACAATTACCCGCTTGAAGAATAACAAGGCGGCGGGGGCCGATGGACTACCGGCCGAGCTATTCAAATACGGCGGCGAAGAACTGATAAGGTGCATGCATCAGCTTCTTTGCAGAATATGGTCGGAAGAAAGCATGCCCGACGATTGGAATCTCAGTGTGCTCTGCCCAATCCATAAAAAAGGAGACCCCACAATCTGCTCCCATTACCGTGGTATAAGTCTCCTCAATATCGCATATAAGGTTTTGTCGGGCGTATTGTGTGAAAGACTAAAGCCCACCGTCAACGAACTGATTGGACCTTATCAGTGTGGCTTTAGACCTAGAAAATCGACAATGGACCAGATATTCACCATGCGCCAAATCTTGGAAAAGACCCGAGAGAGAAGAATCGATACTCACAGTCTTCTCATCTATTTTAAAGCTGCCTTCGATAGCACGTAACGGAGCTGCCTTTATTGACAGTCCTACCTTTAACAATGTCAGCCTTGAAATCCAACGCAGGATCACTCTTGCCAACAGGTGTTACTTTGGACTGAGTTGGCAATTGCAAAGTAAAGTCCTCTCTCGACGAGCAAAAATCAAACTCTACAAGTCGCTCATTATTCCCGTCCTGATGTATGGCGCAGAATCGTGGACGATGACAACATCCGATGAGACGACTCTTGGGGTTTTCGAGAGAAAGGTTTTGCGAAAGATTTATGGCCCTCTGAACATTGGCAACGGCGAATACCGCAGACACCGACGACATTGACATACGAATGTACGAATGGATGCAAACACTCCAGCTCTGAAAGATGCAGTAGTCGCTGGAGGAAGCCGCGGAAGATGACGACCTCAACTACGGTGGAAAGACCAAGTGCAAATTGACCTGGCTTTACTTGGTGTTTCCAGTTGTCGCCAAAAAGCAAAAAATAATAAGCTATAATCGCTTAAAGAGGTTTCTACGCAAAATATATATATATATAAACATATATATAGGGTCAAGGTGACGAGACGAGTCAAAATCCGAATGTCTGTCTGTCCGTCCAAGCAACGGATAGAAGTTATATAAGTAAAATTTGGTACAAAGGATCGTCCTAGTGAGGGCCATATTTGGATGTAATTTTTTGGGGGAAGTGGGTGTGGCCCCTCCCCAAATAGTTTTTTTTGTATATATCTCGCAAACCAATAAAGCTATTTAGCAGTCGGTTCCCTTACGTACCCCACCAAACACCATGAAAACACATAAAGATAGCGAAATAAAACTTTACACAAATACTGTATATGATCTGTCGCATCACTTGTGAAAAACCTATCGAAATCGGATTTTCAAAAAAAATTCGTATAAATCGATAATATGATGTATTTCCACGAGCCTGGCTCGTGGTACAAGTTCTGTGCCTAACATGATTTTAACGAGTCTGATTGTGTAGAAGTGTACATTTGATGAAAAGAGAATTGAAAATTGATTGAAATTTTCCCGTTATTTCCGTGCACAACATCTAATCTAAAATACATAGTTTTATTACATGCATTCACATTTCGTTTCGTTTTGCGACTGTTCGTAAGCATCAAAACTGGTTGGTTTAGTGCAAGTTGTGTGCGAACAGTTGGAAGCGAATTTCGTTGCGCTAATTGATACGTCAAGGAGTTAATATGTGAAATATAATTTTAAAAATAATGTACTATGAAAATGAGTGAAATCTGTATAGGATTTACCTCAGCTATATATAATGATTTTCGATTTTCTATTGGACTTTACCCCGAATATATGGGTCAAATTGTGTGTTATCTTAATAAAAATATAGCAATAAATTGCGAAAGTATAAAATGTTCGGTTGCACCCGAACTTAGCCTTTTTTTGTCATCACTTTTTCTTTTGTCGTCATTTGGAAACATGTGATGGCTCACGTTATTGAGCCGTTTTTTATACATACTAAGAAGTTGCTTTTTCCCTTTTTTTTGTATAATATATGTATGTAAAAGAAATGAAGATAATGAGGGTAACTTTGACTTTCTATATATTGCATACAGCTTACCATTTTTTTACCAATAAATTACAAAGTTTTGATTTCGTAGTCTCCAAGGAACTTTTCTGAAGCTAAACATAACAACCAACTAAATAAAAATTGCATTCCAAATATTTTTAAATATATTTTAACGGATTTCAAAAATAAATCGTTTACGCTGAAACTCAACCCTGAGTTCGATCACTGGATTGTCAAATAAAAGTCACTATTTATTGGTTATACAATTATCTTTACTTCTCATTCAAAGAACTTTACACTTTATTGCTCGTTATACGAGTTTACAGCTTCTTACTTATAACTTGTTGCACTTTACTCGGCAACTCTCTAAATAGAACTGTGTCTTGCTGCCTCTTCCAGAATCAAATAATGCAAGCCGTTCTAGAAGAATCACCTTCATTTTATTTCTGGGTCTTCCAATTGTATGTATGTATGTCTGTATCCACCCAGTAAAATATCCGATCATCCAAAGATTAATCTTAGATCGCTCCTTTCCGAGCAATGGATTACTCCACATTGCTCAGAGACCCATGCATTTATTACTCTTTTTTAACATAGCATGTCCTTACGAGGGATCACTCCTTTTAAACTCCAAATGGAGTACAAACCGAGCATTTTTTTAGCTCTTTTTGACCTCCGAAACGAGAGCAGAGGGAGTAATCATCTATGTCTCCAGAAAGAGTACAAAAAAGAGCAGAAATCCGACACACAAAAATATAAACAGTGTTGTAAATAGTTGAACATTTTTATTATTTTTTTCATTTTTAAGATATAAGAAATAGTAATTCACTTAAAAAAATAGTTATGATAATTCAAAATAATGTTAATAGTGGGTAAATAGTAGACGTAATTTTAATATTTACGAAGAGTTGAAGTCGGAGCAGATTTTAGGGAATTTCACGGTTTCGATTTTAAAGTCCCCAAATGATGTAAAATTTTCTTTAACGGATTCTGCTAAATATGAAACTGTTAGTTACTTAAACGAAATGTAAACAACTCAGTTCTTACCGAAAAACAAAAGTTTTTGTTTTTAATCAGCTCTTCTGGTAAGTAAAGCGCTTACGTCTGGAGGCTTTGATTTGATGCAATATACTCGGTTTTAGCAGTATTATTATAAATTCAACTTTTTTATGTACAATTATTAAAAATAGGAGTTTCACTCTGATTTTTAAATGCTTTGATATCACAATTTCTTTTTGTTTCAAAGCCTTTTCATAAGAAGCTTCTCTGGGTAACTGGTAGACTTCTTTTAAATTTATTTTTTCACTAATTGTCTTAAGAATAAATATATTCACACATTTTTTTATAAATTATTACATACATTTATACTATAACTTATCACTTTATACCCGTATAGCAACTTTATACAAATATTCGCGACACTTGATTCACGTTGACGCGTTGTTTGCAAATTTCAAACTAATTTAAATTGACAAAATACGCTTTTATAGAACATAAAAGAATTTCACAACAATTAACAGTTATGGTTAGGCGTTACGCTTTTTTTTCATAAACCTCGTTTATTCCTCCAAAATGTATCAAAAAGCGAGGAACAAACGATTTTTGCAAAAACTAACGAATATGGCTTTATTGCTCACTTAATGCTCGAAATGGATGAACAAGTCATTACTCCTTTATTACTCGATTTTGGTATTAATCCAAAGATTTTTTACTGGGCACCTTCATTTTATTCCTGGGTTTTCCAATTGTCTGTATGCGATACACCACATCATCGATCCGTTTAACAACCTGGTACGGTCCTTCCCAAATACATTGAAATTTAGGAGACAATCCTTTCTTCCGTTGTGGGTTCGTTGACTTGTCGTATTTTGCCTTCATTCATATCACTCATGATTTATGTCCGCTGACTCATCATAGCATGAATTTCTCTCATTTTGTCTTCTAGGACACTGTTGGCTTCCCTAACATTCTTGCCACCATTTGCGTTCATTCCAAACTTTTAATCAATCGGTAACCGAAGATGATTACCAAAGATTACCTTTGCTGGAGTCTGCTCCGTTGTTTCATGAACAGCAGACCGGTAAGCCATCAGAAACAAGGCTATATGGATATCCCAAACCTTTTGATACTTGTCTACCACTTTCCTTAGATGTTCTTCAAAAGTTCGATTGAAATGTTCCACCATACCATCAGACTGTGAATGTAAGAGTTGTCCGTATACCCAGTTTGTGGCATATCTCCTCAATTAGAGCTGATTCGAAATTTCTCCCTTGGTCAGAATGTAATTCAATTGGAACACCATACCTTGTTATCCAATTGTTGATGAATACATCTGCTACTGTTTCAGCTTCTTGATTGGGAATTGGGTATACTTCTGGCCATTTTCTGAATTTACTGGTGGGAAATGGACATCCATGGCAATTCGCTCGAATGGCGCACCCGAATTTTCCTGCTTCATCTGGCCGTGGCTCCTGGATTTCGGTCCTTTAGCTGAAATGCACTCAGCACAATTAGCAATCCACTCAGTGACTGATTGCCTACAACCAACCCAATAAAATATTTGCTTTAGTTTTTTTTAAGTTTTCGTGATTCCCATGTGCCCTCCACATGGACAGTTATGCATCTCCTTGAGAACATCAGGAATTCTTACTTTCGGAACGATTATAAGAGTTCGGTAACTTTGTCCATCTTCGCTTTCCCATACTTGATGCAAGCAGCCAGATACCAACTTTAAACTGTCCCACTGTGCCCAATATGCCTTTGCAACTGGACTTTCTGCAGCTTTTTCTTCTCTCGTTGGACGCTTGTTCAGCTCCACTCCATGCATAACCAGTTCCAAATCTGGATCTTGCTGACATTTTCGTAAATCCTTTGGATCCCAGCCTTCTGTCGAAGTTATTGACATTAATCGGACATCTATAATGTCTTCTTTGGCCTCAGCTCTTGAACGATGTCTACATTCTAAATTACAAGGACGACGGGACATCGCATCCGCATTCCCATGACTACTACGATGTTCTATAGAGAAGTCAAAACTTTGGAGTCTCTCAATCCACCGTTGCCAACTGTCCTTCTGGATTCTTGAATTGCAGAAGCCATTTTAATGCTGCGTGATCTGACCTTACTAGAAAAAGCTGTCCATAAAGTACTTATGGAAATGTTTGATGCACTTCACCAATGGCAGTAATTCTCTTCGCGTTACGCTATAATTCTTCTCTGGCTTACTTATCGTCTGGCTATAATACGCGACCACTCTCTCATTCCCGTCAATCAGTTGTGATAGAACGCCTCCTATTGCATAGCTACTAGCATCCGAGTCCAACACGAACGTTGAGCCTGGAACTGGATATGCTAACATTGGCGCAGTACATAATCTCTAATTCAGAGTTTGGAAGGCCAATTCCTGTTCTTCATTCCATCCAAAGGCTTTGTTCTTCTTCGTGCGTTCATGGAAATCTGTCCAATGAAACTCCACAACTCGTGTAAATTTTTAGATCTTAGCCAATCTTTCACTCCCTCTATCTTTTCTTGAGCTGTGCAAATGCCTTTAATTGTCACCTTGGGACCTAAATAGCTCACTTTCTTCTTGAACAGAGAACACTTATTTGGGCTCAATTTTAAACCAGCGATAGCTATGCGTTGGAAAACATTTTCCAAATTTTTGAGATGGTCATCAAAGCTTTTACCTAACACGATGATATCGTCTAGGTACACCAAGCATGTCTTCCAGTGCAATCCTTTTAACACTTGGTCTTTAAGTCTCTCAAAAGTGACAGGAGCGTTACATAACCCAAAGCGCATTACAGTAATTTGCCATATACCATCTTCATCATCTTTTCTTTGTCTTCTTCGTTCACCTCCACTTGCCAATAGCCACTTTTCAAATCGAGTGTTGAAAATCTATTCGTGACTGATAGCGAGTCTAAATTGTCATCTATTCTAGATAATGGAAAACTGTCTTTTTTCGTGACATCATTCAACTTTCTGTAGCCCACACAGAACCTCATGTTGCCATATTTTTTTCACAAGTACTACACGTGAACTCCATGGACTCGATGATGGTTCAATTATACCGCTACCGCTCATTTCATGTATGGTCTGGCTTACAATTTCACATTTGGCTAATGGAACGCTTCGAGGAGCTTGTCGGATTGGTCTTGCTTCTTGGTTTGGATTCATCTTTATCAAATACGGTGGAGTATCTGAGAAGAAGTGGGTTGGCCTTCTTTTTAAGGTCTACCTCTAGTTCTTCGGTCCAAGCGTTAATCTCGTTCGAAATGTGTTTCCTTCAAGATGGGGGATGAGCGGATCGCCTCCTAGTGGTTCATCCGGGGTAACGCTAAATGACCTGCGGCCTCCACGGCCTTTTTGAAACTCCTTACGGGCTATGACCCTGGACCGACATGGACTACTATTTCTTATTGGATTTGGTTGTTACCTGGGCTGGTGGTCGTGGTATTCCGCCACCTGAGTATGTAGGGGTGACACTCTACAGAAATGGCTGGTGGGTTAATGCCAAGGCTGCCTCCGTCCCGTTAAAACCTTGGCAGGCCTCGGAGTACGTTCCGCTCCCGTCATCATTAAGTTGATGTGGTAGGTTTAGGTGAGAAGACTCCCTCTGAACGCATTGCCCCATAAGGACGTGCGTCAACCGTCGCCTTGGCCTCTTAACTGAGATAACCTTGGGACCATTTTAAAGGCGACCACCTTCCGGCAGATGGATAGCGGCTCTGAGTGGGGACCCATTTAAATTAATGAACAGTTCACAAAATACAAAAACGGTAATGGGAGATGGAAAGTTTGAATCGACTTTTAAAACGGACAGTGTCCCGGGAGGTTCACTGCCATCATCGACGGAACCGTCTACCGCGAAAGGCGGTGAAAAAACAAAACCTTCGCAGGTGACGATACCCAACGTAAAGGGCAACAAGTTAGGCGCTGTCGGCGGAAGCCTGCCGAAAACAGCGGTTAGTATGGCGGGGGTGCGAGGCGAAGTCGCCTGCACTAGTAAAGGAGTCTCTGCTAAGCTCACAGGAGTTCCGGGGCCCGGAGGAAACGCTAGGAGACAGTTGTCGGCGTCCAAAAAGTTGAAGTCGGACCGCCGCATGGCAGCCAAGATTTTGGAACGCTACGGTGGCGAGCATTCTGAGCAGAAGCCTGGGAGGAACCCTCCGTTGGTAGAAACCTCGAATTGGAGAGGCCCTGAAGTACAGCGAAATCGACAAACTTGCGGGGTCGATTGAGCTTGGGGTATGCGATCAGAGCAGGGAGCAGTGGAGCCATCTCCAACGATGAATGGAAGCGGGTCGCAGCGGCCATATCGCATTGACGCTGACTGATGTTGACTCATCCCACTCGGACACGGCGAGTATTGGAGATGGATCCGTCTTCAATCTCGGCAAACTGTTCGAAGAGGATCGAGCTGAATGTATGAGAGTGCGGAACTCGCACTGATGGAGAAGTGTTGGAGGATGAAGATCCTGTACATTAATCACCAACACGCAAAGGCGGCATCCCCAACTTATTGCTTCGTCTAGGAATAGACGAAGCCGACGTCGTCCTGATCCAGGAGCCGTGGCTAAGCAGCAACGGTGTAAGGGTTTAAGGACGAAGATCCACAAGCTAATGACAGCTAGCTGCGCAGGAAAAAAAGAGCTTGCATGCTTGTCCGTAATGAACATAACGTTTTCCTTTTACCTAATTACAGTAACGGAGACGTTGTGACCACCAGAAGGGGGGGTGAAGCCGGAGAACTCTGGCTAATCTCGGCCTATATGCCGCACGACGACGAGGTGGAATCACCTCCCATTATACTGAGAAAGGCTCTCTGGGAGGCCAGGCGTAGGAGAGTCAACTCCATCATTTGCTCTGACGCCAACGCGACACATACTGTCTGGGGAAGCTCGGACATAAACGTTAGAGGTGAGCCGCTCTTTGATTTTATAAGTAGTGTTGACTTATATATATGCAATAGGTGGAACTCCCCTACGTTCGTGACTGCGGGTAGGGAGGAAGTCCTCGACCTTACCTTAGTATCTAGAGACATCGTACCTTTGATCTCGGAATGGAAGGTTCTCAATGATCACTCCTTTTCGGACCATAGGTATATCAGTTTCAACCTGGACTGAGCTTGTCCAGTACGCAAACCAGTGATCTGCAGTGAATGAGTTAAACACAAGTTTGAGCCACTTGCGAAAAATTGAGTATGAAGCAAGCAAATTTTTCACGGAATGAGTATGAGTGTGAATACTGTTCACTTACAATTATGAGAGAGAGAGTTTTGACTTGTGAGCTGCTTAGCTTGTATGAAGCATATATTCACAAGTGTTTGCTTATGAGCTCACAATACTTATGAATCTTTGCTTAGGATTCTCTAACAATTATGAATACAAAACACTTGTGAATATACGAAGAAGCTCAATGTGCCCAAAGGCTAAAAAATCCATTACGAAAGTAGTAAGAGTTACTATTATATTATTGTATAAGAACAAGGACTTTGTAACCCGTTCTAATAATGACTAGATATAATGAAATAAAAAACGGGGTTTTCATCTTTTATAAAAAAAAAATCACATATACATATTTACATTTATGTTATCACGTATAATATTATATTCTATTTTATAAAATGTTAATTTAGTCCCTTTCAATGGAATTAAAATTAAAAATAAAAATCATGTCAGTTTAATGGTACTTATAAAAATTACATGAATTATTAACAAAAAACTAAATAACACACTTCAGTTAATTTCGGTAAAAAATAAAAATACTAAACGTAAAATTTACTTCAAGATTTATGTACATACATAAGACTTAACTCCAAAGATATATACTATAAGTATGTATGTAGCTCCGAAATATATCCTTAGATTGAGGTATTGCACAAAATTACTTTTCAATATCATTGCATATTTTTGTCTTTTAAGGTCTTATTGTCATACTAATTAGTCTTAAATACAGAATTCAGGAATATTATATTGTCTACGGTTTTGGGTGCAAGTCGATTTCTTTTATCAGTTATTAAATTGCCTGCCAATGAAAATACACGTTCAGACGTATAGTATCTCTTAGTAATTTTACTATGTTTTAATGTGATTTATTGTGCCATTTTAAAAGAAAACTGAATAATAATGAGGATAAGAAACAAAGCAGTTTCAGTTTTGTAGTTTTTACGAAGTCACTAGACTCACGGGTTTCGGTCCTTTTAAAACCCCTCCGCGTAGGTAGAAACTTCAGGGACTCATCCACCTAAGCTCTCCACTTTCTAGAATGTAAGATAAAGCTTGCATCTAGGTTTAAGAAATAATGAATAAAAGGATAAGAAACAAAGAAGTTTCAGTTTTGTAGTCACTACAATCGCACGTTTCGTTACTTTTAAAACCCCTCCGCATAGGTATAAAATATATTTTGAATAGGCACGGAATTTGTGAATATATTCCTGAATAAACAATGAGCCACTTATTAGTGAATGTATTCATGAGCCTTTCAACTCATCTAATGGTAAGCAACGAATAGCTGAAACAATTGTATACAGAGAAGCAAGCCAAGCCAAGTGTGAGCTATAAGTGATTGTGAGACATATTCACACTCATTATTACACAAGCAAGCCATGTGATTGTGAGAAGATAATATTTTAGTGAGAGCAAGTATGAGTGAACATTGGGGGTGATTCATGAATTTGAGAGTATAATCATAAGCCAGATCACTGACGCAAACCTTTTAGGAACCTTAGGAATACAAATTGGATTCTATACAAGCTTCATTCAGCTCTTCCGGCTCTTGGAGAGCCTACTGCGAAAGCGTGGAAGGCTGCCAAGAGTCCTCGAGATTTAGGCGTATTCTGTCCAAGAGCCCAATATCCGTGGGTTACTTGAGAAATGGTGCTGGTGAGTGGACCTCGAGCAGTGAGGAGTCACTAAAGCTACTTTTGGATGCTCATTTCCCAAAAAACCAATCAGGGGGACTGCGTCAGACTGGGTCATATTCCGGAGGCTTGGAGGCAGATTAAGGTGTCTTTCATCGCTAAAGCTGGTAAAAGCACTCATGTTACTGCAAAAGATTTCAGGCCTATTAGCCTTTCCTCGTTCCTCTTGAAGACGCTGGAGAAGCTCATGGATCTGTACATAAGGGTCAAAATCCCTAGAAATAAGCTTATTAAAGCCCAACAAGCTTACTGTAAGGGCAGGTCGATGGACACCGCCTTACACTCTGTAGTGTCGTGGATGAAGCCCTCTTAAATAACGAGTTCGCGGTAGGTATCTTCCTCGATATCGAGGGGGCCTTTAACGATGTAAGACCGGAAGCGGTCATTGGTGCATTATGCCTAAGACAGACATATGGTTTCTGTACAACGATATGTACTACAATAAAAGCTCAAGAAACCATATACCAGCATAGTGGCACACATGTAGTATTGTACTATGTTTACATCCATCAGCTGATGCAAATAAATTCAAACAAAATATAATTATGAATAACAGGCAGGAAAATTGATCCTGACTTAGTTACAACTCCAAGCAATCTTAAAAAATTATTGTCCATTATAATTAAAACATATTACATATTATTACATACATATTACAAATTTCTCACATCATTTTTTCAAATTTTGTTTTTTGATTTCAATTTATTTTGAATTTAATTTATTTTCTGTATGTCAAAATGTCAGAAAACATATGATTGTGGCAGAAGAGCTTAAAGCTTTCGGTGTGTTCAATGCAATCCATTGTAGTACATTTCACAACACTACAAAATTTTAATGGTTTCTAGAACTCTATTATAGTACGGAACACCATTTGCTTTCAAACAAAATTCGGAAAACCGGTGATACACATATGATTTCTGAAGCATACTACAATATATACATGTCTGTCTCAGGTATTAGACGATTTTGGGGTAGAAGCGAACCTTATGCATCTCATCTACAGCCTGCTCAGCGGCAGAACTGTCTTTGCGGAGTGGGGAAGCGCAAATGCGCTCCGGACTGTAAATAGGGGTACCCCGCAAGGTGGCGTTCTCTCCCCTTCGCTCTGGATCCTGGTAGTGGACGACCTACTGGGGGAACTTTAAAATCAAGGATGTCGAGTGACGGCTTATGCTGATGATGTAGCCCTTTTGGTCAAAGGGAAATTCCTAAACACCGTATATGAGATGACCCAAGGTTATCTAGAAGTGGTAACCCGCTGAGCACATAGAAGTGGCTTAGCCATAAACCCGAGTAGAATGGAACTCGTCTTATTCACAAGACGATACAAAATTCCTAATGCCACTTTCCTATCATTGGGAGGCTCCAGTCCGACTAGTGTGGGTACCCGGTCACCGCGGGATCGTTGGTAACTGTATAGCGGACAAGCTTGCAAGGCATCGTACCCTAGCTGCAGTGACGTCAGAATATGAGCGTAGTGCATGGTCTACCTGCGCAAGAGCGCTGGACATGCATCCTACGCATGAGCTCGTCAAACGCTGGTCAACTACCAGTACTTGTGGAGTGCCGAGGTCCTTTTGGCCCTCAGTGAAGCGTAAGCAGTCCTTTCAACGGCTTTCTCTGGGCAAGATCCCTCTCAGCGCCATCATGGGTGTACTAACTGGACATTTTCCAATGGGTACCAATGCGGTGAGACTTGCGATCGTGGCAGATGCAAGTTGCCAAAGCTGTATGGAGGAAGGCGAGATGGAATCATCTAAGCATTTCCTTCTACATTGTCCAGCTTTTGACAGACTGAGGTTGAAACACCTCGGAAGGCCCTTTTTCGGCGATCTTAGCGAATTGGCTAGAATCGATATTAGCCGTCTTAAGAAATTTGTAACGGATTCCAAGCGTTTTGCTGAATCTAAGAGGTCTTTGATCCACAGGTAGTTTTATTAGTACCACAAAGGACAGCGCCAGACTGTCTAAGTGTCTGCCTACAAACCTAACCTAACCTAAAATGTGTTTCGCAACTTATTACCGCCTCAATCTCCTGACACTGCTCTAATATAGCTCCTTTGGAGATTGTGATTGTTGACTTGCACTCATTAAGGACTCTTATTGGAACTCTTTTGTCTTTCCTAAAAGTTTTTTTCCTATAAGTAAATTTTGTGTAGATTTTTTGTGCCTTCAACAACCCACAACGTGTTTGTCCCATAGTCTCCATCTATTTCTGCCCAAATAATTGCCTCTGATTTTGGTGGAATCTTCTGATTTTCTGTTGTTAACACTCCTCTAATGTTACATTCGTTATCATAACTAAACATAAGAGGCACTTGGTTCCTTTTCATGTCCAATTATGACTTCGACAACGATATCTGCCACTATAAAATTATGGAACACGGCTATCTTTCCTATTACAATTTCGCACGTTACTTCCCCGAGAACTTGAGTGTCATCTCCAGTTGCAGGACGTAACTTTGCCCCAGCTGGTGGTGGATCCGATCGAATTATGGAATGTGTTGCGCCTGTATCCACAGTCAATATGAGTTTTCTACCTTCCACACATCCACTAACGTTAATTAACGATTGCTTTTCAGAGTTGGTTGGTCTTCTTCAGCTTTGCGTTTGTGTCCAACTAGAACTTGAATCACTTAACAATAATATAATTTTTCTTACATGTTTCTCCAGATACAGCCAGTACAGCATAGCGCGTATTATATTTATATGTTCTATGTACTCTTCCGACTTATGCGCATGTGCCAAGTGAGCTAACCTTTCAATTTCCATAGCAAATTCCTGCAAAGACTCACAAGTTTTCTGTTTCCGATTTTGCAGTTCTATTTGGAAACTTTGTCTCCTGTACTCACTCCCATACCGCCTTTGTACAGCACCCATCAACGCATCGTAACTGCTTGACTCGCAATTGGGTATAGTTTGCGCGTTCCAATTGTTTGTAACTGCCGTCTTTTCAAATTGAAGCTTCAAAAGCTGGAACGGAGTTGTGCCGTCGAATGATGGAGTTTTAACTTTGACTGATCCTGTTGACACAATTGGTCGATTTAATTGTATGTCACGGAAACGATCTTTCAGTTCTTCCACATCAGTCTTAATCTTGTCCTGTTCTTCTTAAATCTTGGTTGACACTTCTTCTATTTATGAGGTCACCTGTAATATACGGGCGTCTTGACCTTTCAATTGTGCTGACATCTGTGTTGAAAGCTCTTTTATTTGTAACACTTGTGTTGCCATACATGCTTCGTGTTCTTTCATTCGTGTTGACAAACGCGCTTCCTGCGCTTCAAACTGTGTCGACAACTGCGACGATAACTGTGGTGATATCTGCGATGTTCATATCTAATATCTCCGATGAACATGGAACCTCTTCCCTTTCTTCCATCTTCGTAGTTTATTCCTCCAACACCAATTCGAAAACATATTCATCAACGTTGATTTTTTCTTCTTCCTCTCTCAACCGGGCTTGTAACTCAGCTTTCAACCCATTTGTTGCTAAACCTCGTTGTTCCAACTCCTTTTTGTGTTGTGGTATCTTTAAATCGTTGAACTTAACCATTATTTCCTATGGAATTAAACAACTTTACCCTGTGTTCGATCACTGGTTTGTCAATTAGAAATCACTATTTAAGGGTTATACACTTATCTTTACTTCTAATTCAAAGAACTTAACACTTTATTACTCGTTATACGAGTTTTCAACTTCTCGCACTTTAATAAGCAACTCTCTAATTAGAAATGTGTCTTGCTGCCAGTTCGGCAGCCCTTATATAGTCGATTATAAGCAATACATCGCCACTCGAATATTTTGGCAATTACAAATTTCGATGTCTGGATAAATCTGGTAAGTTATCTATTTCGATTGTCAATTTTAGTTTATTCTAGCATACATGTTCGTCACAATATAATAGAGGACATATGATGTATATGTGTTATAATATATAGTATTTTATGTCTCTGCGTGGTAGCAAAAGACTAGGGGGGATCTGGGATGAAAGGGAGAATGATGTCCTCTGCCATCCGATTATCAATCAACTTCTTTTACGCGGGGCACTCTCTTAGCGAGGCTCTAGCAACCTAGTAAAGGCGGTATAATCTTATCATCTATAAAGAGTAAATGGGTGTTTCAGATATTTCTGTTTACATTATTTTGTTTACCACAGGCCATCTTGATAGGATCAGGTTCCTTCAACATCCATTGGAATCAAGGCCAGCTTGTGGATGCCCATCTTGGTCGCCACTTATGCGACTCGCACTTTGCTTTCTTGCCCTTCGACGGTTGCGACGACGCGTCCGAGTACCCACTGCTGCGGTGGCACGTTGTCCTCGTTGACAATAACGAGATCGTTGGACTGCAGATTTCGTGTGGGGTGCAGCCACTTGTTGCGTTCCTGAAGTCCCGTCACTTTGGACCACTGTCGCCAGAACTGTTGCTTGAGACAGCAAACAAATAGCTAACTCTCGCAACAACGAACTGGGTCCATTGGCACGTTCGCTGAGGTCCGAAACTAATTATAAATGTACTGCTTTTGAAGTGAAGCAAACGAAAACTGCACTCGGACCACAAAAATCGACCCCACATATAAGAAATGGTCATAGTGATCGAAGTCTTTCGGCTGGCAAATTTCCCATAATTTGGTTTTGCAACTTCGGCTTGTAATGAAAACAATGTATACAGTTTCTTACGATTCTACTGCAAGCTTCTCGGGCATTAGTTAGCCATATGTGTTCTCGAAGAAGCGCTTTAGCCCCAGCGTGGTGATTTCGAATGTGCAGGAAATGTAAATATGTTGTAACGAAGTGAGAATTTTTATTTAGTAATAGCGGAAATTTGGAATCGTGTGGGAGAGGTGCATTTAATAGGCGACCTCCTACTCGGATTAATTTGAACGAACGCAAATATTCGAGTACTTATGCAAAAACGGGTTGAGTTTTTGCAAGTGTTGCCTATAGGCAACATTGTACTTACCGGCTTCTAAATCTTGTTATTTAAATTTTTTTGACCACCGGTTTTTTCAATTATGTAGACTTATGTGCTGTGCAAGCTTACAGTAACATTTTCTGTTATGAGTATATATATAGTACGTATTCATTCAGTATGCATTTTCCGCAGAGTGGAATTGTCAAAATCGGTTTAGCGAAAAAAGTTATCCTAAAGTGGTTTTACAAAAAGTGTTCAAAAACATAAAAATAATTGATTTATTTTAAAACAAAGTGAACTATATAAATAAGTAAAGCTTAGAGAGTCATTAAAAACAAAAAATTCATGAGAAAAGTGTTTAGTTTATTTATAATAATTTCTTTTTTGCCTATAAGCAACATCCTGTAACTAATGAACCAGGATACATAGGACTTTGAAATTTTTATCACTTCATATTTCAGTTAAGTCTAATATATATCTGTACTAAAAAAATGTTAGCTTTAATTCGGGAATGAGAGGGTTAATTTAATGCGCCACTTGGAAGATCATTTAGTAATTGCATTGACTGCTGTTTGCACTCGAAAGGTAGATATTGAGGTTCACTCTCCCGCTGCTAATAGGGCTGTGTCATCCGCAAATGTCGCTGTCACATAGCTTGAGTCAGTGGGGATATCACTTGTAAAAAGCAAGTAAAGCATTGGCCGCAACACGCTTCCCTGGGGAACACCCGTTTCTAGCGGTTGCAAGTTTGAGTATGCATCCTCTTGTTTTATGCGAAAGTATCTATCTTTTAGGTAGGAAGCAATTATTTCTCAATATTGTTTGGGTAACATGCATTTCAATTTCAGCAGTAGACCCGAATGCCAAAAGCCTGAGACACGTCTAGGAGGCCGCCGAACAAACGTTCTTTTTATCCATAGCATTTTCAACGAAATTAACGATTCATTGTACCTGGTCAATTGTTGAATGATGATCACAAAAGCCGAACTGATGTACTGGTATAAGGTGTATTCGATCTATTATTTATTTGAGCCTCTTTATGAAAATATTCTCGAAGACTTTCGATGGAGCTGTCAGCAGCGATATTGGCCTGTAAAATGTGACATCATGTAGTGGTTTACCCGGCTTATGTATCATAATAACTTCAGATAGTTTCCAAAGCGATGGAACGTATCTTAAGTATAAAGCACTGTTTACAATGTTTACAATTTTTTATACAATTCTTTGGTCGATTGCGTTATATTTCTCAGGTTATTAAATCAAACCCAGGAGCTTTTTTGAGCCTTGGGTTCCTGATAAGACTTTTAATTTCTTTACTAGTAACAGGAGAAATGCTGACGGATCCAACCAACTATTTTCACAGTTTAGCTCATGTCCATCGTTAGGTGTAAATGTGTTTCTCAAATGATTTGCAAACACTGTATCTTTTTGTGCATTCGTTTTAGCCCCTTCAAATTCGTTTAATTTTATTGGTGCGACATCTTTTATTTGTTTATTAATATTCCTTGCAGCTTTCCAGAACGAATAATCGGTAGATTTGTCAACAGTGAGTTCGGACATACGTTTTGAAGAAATAGTTATTAAACTGTATAATTTTTGTTCTTAGTACCGCTGTACATCTATTAAGCTTAGTTTTGAGAGCAGCCGACCTAGTTTGCTGCCATCTTCGTCGAAGTTTGCGTTTTTTAAGGATACCATCTAAGATTTAGTGTACTGTTCCACGCAGCTTTTTGAATTACTTTTGTGAAAGATTTAACTTTACAATCTAAGTCAACATCTGTCGATATGCGCTTTAGCTTAAAATCGACTTTATTCTGTATAGTCTTAAATTGATACCAATCAGTATGTTTATTAGATAAAGAACACGTGCCGGACTGGTTACTACTACTTACTGGTTTTTCACATAAAGTTAGTAACACTGGTGAATGATCAGAGCTTAAATCTGAGCTATCTTCAATACGTAAATTGTTTTTGCATTTTTACTTGACTGTGCATTTTTACGGAAATTGCAGTAGCTTGAATTTCTTCAATCTTAATCTGAGCTTCTTCGAAATGTTTAATATTACTTTTGATTAAAACTGCGCTTCCTCTTCGTGCTGAGTTTGCTGGGTGCGGAGTGTGGTATAAGTCATATTCTTTAAATTTTACAAATGAATGGTTCGTAAAATGTGTTTCTGACAACAGACATACATCAATATTTCTGTCGTTTAGAATAACTTCCAATTCATTTTTACTTTTGGAAAGATCATCGGCATTCCATAGTATTATTTTCAAAGAGTTACTGTTCATCAATAAATTGTATATGGTATTCAAGAGCGCTGAGCCGCTGATTTATGGACTTAAATAATTTTTCTTGTTCGTTCAGTTTATCCAGAATTTGGGATAACGGACTACTTTTTTTAACTGTATTTGTCTGACCTTACGTAGCAGAGAACTGCAATTATTCCCTTTTTTGAGTCATTGGTTGAGTAACACAAAAAATAGTATTATTGCATATAAGTCAAAAATCATCAAACACAAAGATCCACTAAAACACATTTACGAACAGCACACAAAGCGAGAGCATGAAAAATGAGTAAGTTTCTCTTCATACGTATCGTTGAAGTTTTGAAGTTGATGGGAGAGGTCTTACTTCCTTCCTTCCATTGTCTGCAAAGGGGGGTTTCTTTTTGACTCTCATTTTTTGTAGTTCTTTTGCAACGACGCAACCATGGTAGCTTGCAGGATGTTAATCGCCGCAGTTGCAACATTTGGCAGGATATTTTTCGGCTTTGGTGCATTCAGTTCTAGGTTTGCCTCCACATTTCACACATTTCGTTGGTTTACCGCAGAAGTTTTTGGTATGTCCAAAAGTTTGACAGGTTTTGCAATGAGGGATTAATTTAGAGGCTTTGATAGGCTCAACCTTGACAACAGTATTAAGAATGTTTTTGATCTGATAAACTTTCTTAATGTCTTCTTTAGTCTTCCATTGGATTGAGTATAACATGAGTGGTGTAAATTTTTTATCATTACATTTCCTGGCCTGTTATGTTTGCTCTCGTAGCTAAACCAAGGTATATTTTCGTTAGACAAGAGTTTTGTTGTTGTTCGATAGTCAGTAGCATCAAATGTATTTAGCTTGTAGGCACCGTTACTCAAAAGCTTTATTACCGACTGATTATGACGCTGATTTACAATGTGATAGTTGCAAGAATTTTGAAAGGGACTTACAAGGGGCAGAATGCTTGATTCCGAGAATTCCGTTAAGTTCAAACGATTTGCCAACTCATTTCTAACGTATTCAGTTTCCAGTGGAACTTGAATTTGCTATGACCATCAACAGGCCATAAAGACAGTCGCTGGAGGAATATGGCATAAATCTGCAAATGAATTTTTTTCACACTTCCAGCTATACGTAGAGTGTTCACGAGTTGGACGCACCGGAACAGAAAACAAATATGTTGTTTATGGGTGATTCTACGATAAGAGGTTTCAATTGCATAGAGAAAACAGCCAAAGAAAAACTTTGAATTTTTTTCATGAAACCTCTATATTATGATTTTTGTCCCTTTTATTTATCTTCTCATGTAAGGGCAAGTCACTTAATACATATTTTATTACTTTTTCGACGACCAGGGTAAATACATCGGCCAGGGAAGAGACGTAAAGTTTATGGTAGATAATTATTTTACCAAAAGCAAAAAATTAATTTAAAATAGTATTACAAATTAAAGGTACTCTCTTTGCTAGAGGAATAAACCACAAAATTAAAATGACAAATCAATAAATTCACTTTTTATCTTAAATAAACGAAAAAATATTAAAAATAATTTCTTAAGATCTTTCAAAAACATTTTTGACTTTTTAAAGACGTAATATACCTTCTGCCCTTTCAAAAGAAGATTTGGCATGGAGAGAGTCTGGTCAACCTGATCTTATTAATATATACATATATACATATTTGGCGTATGGACCGCTTATGCGATTATAGGCCTTTTCTCTCCTTTTTTACTGTCTGGCGCCAATTAGAAATACCAATAGAAACCAGATCACTTTTTACCTGATTTTTCCAACGGAATGGAGGGCTTACTGTTCCTCTGCTTCCACCAGCGGGTACTGCATCGAACACTTTCCAAGCTGAAGGGCTTTCGTCATTCGAACAACATGACATAGCCAGCGTAGCCTCTGTCATGCCGTCTCAGCGGATGTTGACATCGTCCACGATTCTTATTTATATATACATATATTCATATTTGGCGTATGGACCGCTTATGCGATTATAGGCGAATATAGTTTTGCGCTAGTTTTCTCTCCTTTTTTACTGTCTGGCGCCAATTAGAAATACCAATAGAAACCAGATCACTTTTTACCTGATTTTTCCAACGGAATGGAGGGCTTACTGTTCATCTGCTTCCACCAGCGGGTACTGCATCGAACACTTTCCAAGCTGAAGGGCTTTCGGCTTATATTTTTAAAATCTATACTACTATTATAAAGTGGAAAGAGTTGTATGTATGTTTGTAACGAATAAACTCAAATACTACGGTGCCGATTTCAAAATTCTTTAAATTTTAAAATTCTTTCACCGTTGGAAAGCTACACCCAGAGTAACAAAGGCTATATTTATTGCTAGAAATATTTCCTAGGTGAGGATATCAAAAAGACTTCGTGATGGAGAATCTTAATCTGTAACTGAAAATCGTCTTGCAAGTCATTCTCTTCGCATCGCAAACGCATGCCAGAGAGCCAAGAAACAAGCGCTCGCAGCTGCTTGCTGAACAAAATTTCAAAACCTCCCAAGTTCGCGCTTGAGAGTCGAGTACACTTGCGGGGTCAGCTTGTTTTTATATATGTATATAGATATAGATGTGAAAGTATATGTTCAAATTGACCCTACATTTTATTTTGTTTGTATGGGAAAAGAAAATGCCTGTTTTTAGGGCTTTTCCGGCACTTATTTTTCACCTTTCAAAGCTTCCTTGGACTTCCAACTCAGTTCTGGAGTTCTATATTAAGTTCCCATATACACTTATACGCGAGATTTAAGCTGTTGAGTAGTTTAACTCACTAAACCGCTGGATTTAACAAGATTTCGTCATTCAAAAATGGCACTTTTTACCTGAAGGTGAACTACTCTAAATCACCCTGTGCGACTCTGATTTTGCGTCATCCGTTGGTCACATTTGTTTAATAAGAGCTGCTCTTCACTATAAACTAACAAAAAAATTACACAGTGCTGCGGGCTTTCAGGAGAAAAAGACTACCAACCGTATTATATTTTTAAAATCTATACTACTATTATAAAGTGGAAAGAGTTGTATGTATGTT
The DNA here is from genome assembly GCF_028554725.1 of Zeugodacus cucurbitae. Classification (NCBI taxonomy): domain Eukaryota; kingdom Metazoa; phylum Arthropoda; class Insecta; order Diptera; family Tephritidae; genus Zeugodacus; species Zeugodacus cucurbitae. Next base: position 37,181,412 of record NC_071668.1, read on the forward strand.
TGTAACGAATAAACTCAAATACTACGGTGCCGATTTCAAAATTCTTTCAATTTTAAAATTCTTTCACCGTTGGAAAGCTACACCCAGAGTAACAAAGGCTATATTTATTGCTAGAAATATTTCCTAGGTGAGGATATCAAAAAGACTTCGTGATGGAGAATCTTAATCTGTAACTGAAAATCGTCTTGCAAGTCATTCTCTTCGCATCGCAAACGCATGCCAGAGAGCCAAGAAACAAGCGCTCGCAGCTGCTTGCTGAACAAAATTTCAAAACCTCCCAAGTTCGCGCTTGAGAGTCGAGTACGGAGCGTGAGCAGCGGCTTAAAGAACAAAGTATGAGAAATATACAAGCTCGCACTAGAGCGTCGAACTTTGAGCGTTCCCAACGCCTTCATAATCCGAGAGAAAGACAGCGACTCCAAAGACTAGAGGTCGTAATAAAGATTTAGCTCATTACAAATAAAATATAATTTCATGTTCGGATTTTCCTCATTTTACTTTTTTTAAAATGAAACCACGGAAGAAACGGGAAAGTACAGTGTGTAAAAACTAATAACTTTTGATATGTTTGTTTAAACCCGTGCGAAGTCGGAGCGGTCTGCTAGTTTATCAACATAATATTGAATAAATTACTTGGGAAGATATTTTAAACTAATGCCAATAAATAAATAATGACAATTAAAATTTAATTATTTTTTATAATAACTCATAATTTGTGTTTTCATAGTTTCACAGCTAGTTAGCTAGCAAAACAGCACAGAAACACTCTTACGAATATGAGTCAAAAACAGCTGATTAATAAATCGCCAACGACAGTGAGAACAGGATAGATTTGTGAAGCGTTTAAATGTTATCTAATCACTTTAAATTTTCTGTCGGAACATGATATTAGCGAGACTAACGAACAGAAATTGATTTTTATACTCTCGCAACAAAAGTTGCTAAGACATAACGGTTGTTTGTAAGTCATAAAACTAAACGAGTTAAATATAGGGTTATATATATCAAAATGATCAGGGTGACGATAGGAGTCAAAATCCGAAAATTTGGTATGAAGGGGCATATTTGGATGTAATGTTTTTGGGGAAGTGGGCCAATAGAGCTATATAAACCAAACTTTCTGCAGTCGTTTTTTTTAGCCGCTTCCTAACACAGTCCAAAAATGAAAGAAAGCGGGTCATAACCAAGCCCACCTCCCATACAAAAGTTAGGTTGAAAATTACTAAAAGTGGGTTAACTCACTAACGAAAAAAGTCAGAAATACTAAATTTCACATAAGAAATGGCAGATGAAAGCTGCACTCAGATTTTTTACAAAAGGGATTATGGGCGTGGCGTCGCCCACTTATGGGTCAAAAACCATATCTCAAGAACTACTCGACCGATTTCAATGAAACTTTGTTTTTAATTGTTTCCTTACATCCCAATAATATGTTGTGAAAAGCGGCCAAATCGCTTCATAACCACGCCTACTTCCTATATACCAGAACTTTGAAGACAATCTGAATCGTTTACTTAACAATATATAAAGTAAGCACTAGTGAAGATATCGGTGCAGAACTTTGCATAAATACTATGTTAATAGTGTGGCAGCCCCATTCTAAAAATCGCCGAAATCGGACCATAGGTTTTTAAGGCCCCATATATCGAACACGAGGACCTCGGTGCTTCTAACCTAATATTATGGTTTCCAACTTTCAATGGACTGTATACAATATATATGATGAATATGTGGGTCAAATTGTGTATTATCTTAATATATAAAAATCACGTGTCACGTTGTTTGTTTTCGATGGACTCCTAAACTACTGAACCGATTTTAATGAAATTTTTAACACTGTGAGCAGTTTGGTCCAACTTGAAAGATAGGATAGTTTATAACTCTTCTTATAGTCGCATTATTTATTTATTGCAAATTATTTGTTTATTATTAGCAAAGAGCTATCCACCGGTTGGTGGCGCTAAGTGCGCTATGTTACAGTAGATGGCGCTATATTTCTTTCTAAATTTTCATGAATTTAGGCTGTCATAACAAAAGCTGCCACTTGCTAAAACATTAAATGAAAATGCGTTGTTTGAAGTTTATATTATTTGTGGTAAAGTTATACGAATCTATGACTTCCAATATTCTAAATTTAAGAACAAATCACATACAATCCGTGAAATAAATAAAGTTATGTACATATGTATGGTCAGACAAATAAGCAATGTTGCCACTCTTTTCCAGTAAATCTTCCTCGAATTTGGGAGATTTCAGAGGAATTTAGGAAATCGCAGAGTTGATTTCTGCATGTATTTCCTAAATGCAAAAAAAAAATTTCATTTATTTGCATATAGGTATAGAATTTTGTATGGCTAATGCCCGGTTTCACAGTCCATACTTAAGTTGTGCCTAAATAAAATCTTAGCTAAGTATTGTTGCAAACTGAGTAGTCGTTTGCGTTTCACAGTCAATGCTTAATTTCTATAAAATTTTATTATGATATATGGCAACGTTATGGGCAACATATGTTTTACAAATGTCATTCATAAAAATATGTTTGAAATATTTAAATTATAACAGACAATACATAAATTTGCGAGGAAAATTATATCAAAAATTGATGAAAACAACAAAAGAACCCCAAATTTCATCACTAGCGAGTCGGGGCACCTATGGGAACTGAAGGAAAAGTATAAGCTGTTATTGAGTGCAAACGAACGGACACTTGCCCTACGCTACGAAAGATGTCGCTGAAAATTCAAAGCAAATTCAAAACAAAAATCAGCTGTTATTTAAGCATTGCTTAAGCCTCCCATTTTCAGTTAAGCATAACCTAAGTATGAACTGTAAAATACTATTTTCCTGTTTTATCTTAAGCACAACATAAGTATGGAATACATTTGGAGTTAAATTTAGAGCTATATGTGCTATTGCAGTAGATGGCTCTACATGAGCATACATTTATTGACACTTATTTGTGATACTAACGGCTGACGTTGTAAGGTAATTGAATAAGTGCGCTGTATTAGGCTAGATGGCGCTATAGAAGCAGGTGCTGTTATATTAAAGTCCAAACGTTTATTTTAGCTAAAATTTAAACGTGTGTTTAAAATTTACCATTTATTAAACGTAAAACGTGTGTTTAAAATTTATCAGACTCGGCCACGCTTTGCTTTCTTTTTATTATTTAAAACTCTTTAAACGAATTAAATAAAAGTAAGTCTTTTTAGCTTGCTTTTCATTTTATTTATTAAATCTTATTTTGAAAAAAAAAAAAAAATCGAACCTCAATAATGCACAGACTACAGTTTCTTATTCGTTTAGCTTTTGCCATGTCCATTAATAAGTCTCAAGGCCAAACAATGTCCATTTGTGGGTTAGATTTGGATAATCGATGTTTTTCCCATGGGCAATTATATGTTGCATGCTCACGTGTGGGAAAACCATCAAATCTATTTGTGTTAGCTCGAGACAGGTTAACCAAAAATATTGTGCACCAATTAGTGCTAAGTTAAATTAAAATGTTTATAATTCAAAAAAATAAATACTACTATTAAAAATTAAGAATTATCTTTCCTAAGATTATAAAATTAAATATTACATGTTATCAACTAACAATTTTGTAATTAACTTATTTGTTAAAAACTTGAATATAAAATCAAAAATGAACTATTTTATGAAAATTTGTGCTTATTATCTACTCTACGAAAATTTTCATCAATAATTTTAAAAATTTTGACCTCAAGTTCAAATCTCAATCCCGTGGATTTTTATACCAGATATGTATATACTAAGGTTTCCGTCTTTATTCATAAATAATAATATCACTGTAGTGAATAGTTTACTACACCACAGCAAATCTAAAAGTGAGGAAATGTTCATTCTAAGAATTCGAATGATTCAAACCGATTTATCGTTTAAGTTCAAAATTTTACAGTTTCATATGTACATACATAGGTATGTATGTGTCATGTTAGCGTGTTGGAGAGCCATCTTCTTTATTTGTTTACACGCTACACAACAAAACAAAGAACGAACTTCGCCAAAAATATTTATATTGATCAGAGACGTTATTCCCTGAATATATTAACATTCCATACAAATAAATGGCCTTGAACAGAGTTCAAAAAGCGTTTCAACTATTTCAAATAAAAATTGGGCGGGGCGAAGTTCGCCGGGTCAGCTAGTATAATATAAATAAAGTTAAATAAATAAATTGCGAGAACACCCACCCGAACTTAGCCCTTCCTTACTTGTTTATATTTGGCCAACAAGAAGTGCGATGGACGGGAGAAGGACGGAAGAAGGTGGGTCTTTGTGACATCTACTACAGCGGCCATATAAAGGAGCGCAAATTTGGTGTTGGATTTGTGGTGGGAGAGAGACTCTGTCGCCAAGTCCTGGCATTCACCCCGGTGGATGAACGTCTAGCCAAATCCGCATAAAAGCGAGGTTCTTCAACATATCGCTTATTTGCGCCCACGCCCCAACGGAAGAGAAGGACGATGTGACCAAAGATGCTTTCTATGAGCGCCTAGAACGCATCTATGAGCGCTGCCCCCGCCACGATGCCAAAATCATGCTTGGCGATTTTAACGCCAGGGTGGGTAAAGAAGGTGTCTTTGGCACAACAGTCGGAAAATTCAGCCTCCATTACGAAACATCGCCAAACGGCCTGAGGCTGATCGACTTCGCTGGGGCCCGAAATATGGCCGTCTGTAGTACTAGATTCCAACATAAGAAAATACATCAAGCTACTTGGCTGTCTCCTGATCGAAACACGCGTAACCAAATCGATCACGTTGTGATAGACGGAAGACATGTATCCAGTGTTTTAGACGTGCGTACGCTCCGAGGCCCAAATATAGACTCGGACCATTATCTGGTTGCAGTAAAGATATGCACCCGCCTCTGTGCAGCAAAGAACGCCCGTCAACAAACACAAGGAAGGTTCGACGTCGAAAAGCTGCAAACAAAACAGACAGCCACGAAATACTCTACTCGACTTGCACTCCTGCTCTCTGAGAGCACTCAACAATCATCTCGGTATAAGGGAACTGTGGGACGGCATCTCAAACTCACTGCGTACCGCTGCAACCGAAACCATTGGCTTTCCGAAATGTCCATAAAAGCGGCTGGTACGATGAGGAATGCCGTCTCGCAGCGGAGAGAAAACAGACTGCCTACCTCGCAACGTTGCAAACAACCACAACACGTGCGGGATGGGATAGATACCGAGAGCTGAAGAGGGAAGCGAGACACATATGCAGACAAAAAAAGAAAGAGGCCGAAATACGTGAGTACGAAGAGCTTGAGAAGCCGGCAGACTGAGGGAATGCTCGAAAATTTTATGAAAAAGGAAGCGACTTAACGAAGGTTTCAAGACCGGAGCATCCTCATGTAGAAACCAAAGTGATAATCTGGTAATCGATGTCCAGGGCATACTGGGATTATGGAGGGAACACTTCTCCGAACTGCTGAATGGCAGTGAAAGTACAACACTAGGAGTTGGCGAACCCGATTCCCCAATCGATGACGATGGAATAGATGTTCCATTACCCGACCATGAAGAAATTCGAATAGCAATTACCCGCCTGAAGAACAACAAAGCCGCAGGGGCCTATAGATTACCGGCTGAGCATGCATCAGCTTCTTTGCAAAATATGGTCGGAAGAAAGCATACCTGACGATTGGAATCTCAGTGTGCTCTGCCCAATCCATGAAAAGGGAGATCCCAAAAACTGTGCCAATTACCGTGGGATAAGCCTCCTAAATATCGCATATAAGGTTCTATCGAGCGTACTGTGTGAAAGACTTAAGCCCACCGTCAACAAACTGATTGGATCTTATCAGTGTGGCTTTAGACCTGGAAAGTCCACCATGGACCCGTGAAAAGGGATCGACACACACCACCTTTTTGTCGATTTCAAAGCTGCTATCGACAGCACGAAAAGGAACTGCCTTTATGCCGCGATGTCTGAATTTGGTATCCCCGCAAAACTAATACGGCTGTGTAAGTTGACGTTGAGCAAAACCAAAAGCTTCGTCATGATTGGGAAGGACCTCTCCGAGCCGTTCGATGCCAAACGAGGTTTCAGACAAGGTGACTCACTATCGTGCGACTTCTCTAATTTGATGTTGGAAAAAATAATACGAGCTGCAGAGCTAAATAGAGAAGGTACAATCTTCTACAAGAGTGTACAGCTCCTGGCGTACGCCGATTATATTGATATCATCGGAAGCAACAACCGCGCCGTTTGTTCTGCTTTGGAGGTGAATGAGGACAAGACGAAATATCTCAAACAAACAGAAGGCGCACTCGCGTCTTGGCTCCCACGTCACTTTTGATAGTCGTAACTTTGAAGTTGTAGATAATTTCGTATACCTGGGAACCAGTATCAACAACACCAACAATGTCAGCCTCGAAATCCAGCGCACAATCACTCTTGCCAACAGGTGCTACTTTGGACTGAGTAGGCAATTAAACAGTAAAGTCCTCTCTCGACGAACCAAAATCAAACTCTACAAGTCGCAAACTCAAACTCATTCCCGTCCTGCTTTATGGTGCAGAAGCTTGGACGATGTCAACATCAGATGAGACGACACTAGGAGTTTTCGAGAGGAAAATTTTGCGCACGATTTATGGACCTCAGAACATTGGCACCGGCGAATACCGCAGACGATGGAACGATGAGCTGTACGAGTTATACGACGACATTGACGTAGTTCAGGGAATAAAAAGACAGCGGCTAGGTCATGTTGTCCGAATGGACGACAACACTCCAGCTCTGAAGGTGTTCGATGCAGTACCCGCCGGAGGAAGCCGAGAAAGGGGAAGGCCTCCACTGCGAAAGAAAGAGAAGAGTGGCGCTCTCATCGATTCGGTTATAACCGGCTAAACGATTGAACGCCAATAACAGACATACATTATATTCGAAAAGACAAAAGTCCAATCAGATTCTGTGAAACCAAAGAAAATCAGAATTGGTTTGCCATTCTGACATTCAGCAAATCTGTCTTGGATTCCACAACACCCCTGATTGACTGCATTATTATATATAATTATTTGTATAAAACCTTGAAATTTATTTATTAAAATCACCACTCAGAAGTCGTTTTATCCGTTGAAACCGAGCGATCATCGAAGAAACATCATTTCTAATATGCCACAAGACAAAATTATAAATGAAGTTCATAAACCTCAAATGAAGACCCACTACAGAAATGATACTGTGAAGTATAGTCTTAACTTTTCAACGGCCAACGCAGAGTATTTCAACCAAAAGGCACATAAACTAGTTGAGAATTCGCAGAAATGAAACACAAATGAAAGAAAAATAATGTGCATGCATACAATCATACATGTGCGTACACATGTTTTTTTTTTTTTTTTTTTTTTGAGATGGAAAAAATCATCGAAAGACACTGTTGCCCTATCAACAGTAGTGTGAGACTTTAACCCACTAAAAAACACATCTCAGATCATAACTTTTGAATTTGACCTGCGGAACTACCGTTAGGTATTACATCGCAGAGCAAGCAAGCCTATTGGCACGTACTTCTCTAGGGTTTATATTCTAAATAAGGCGTCTTGCCTCGCTATTTCGTATTCGCTCTACTCTTCTCTGCTCCAGGAGGACATTTGCGGCCCATTGTTTTACTAAGTTCCACACATGATTCGACTTCAGCATGTGTGTTACTACATTTTCTGGAGTTAATTTCTCTGAAATTTCATATTCTAAAAACACTCTCTCTGCCTCATCTTTTGGGCATTGAAAAAATACATGTTCAGCATTTTCTTTTCCACTAAAGCAGAATGTACACGTTTCTGCATCATCGTGGCCATATTTATAGAGATATTCTCTAAAACAGCCATGTCCGCTTAAGAACTGCGTCAAGTAAAAGTCAACGTCACCATGTTTTCTGTTACACCAGGTTTCGACATTTCTTATCAACCTGTGCGTCCATCGTCCTTTGGGCGCTGTGTCCCATTGTATTTGCCACTCATGTATGCTCTGACATCTTTCTTCTTCACGCTCTTTAACTGTTAGACTCCTTCCGAAATGTTTGATTTTGTCGTAGTTTCTCTTAAACTCATGAGCCATTAGATCAGGTGGCATTATGCCGGATATGACTGCAGCGGCTTCGTGTGACACTGTGCGGAAAGCGCTAGCAACTCGAAGTGCACTAAGCCGAAACAGAGATTTAATCGGCTTGACATACGTTTTATGCATAAGTGCGTTTGCCCATACCGGTGCCGCATACATCACAATTGATAATGTAACTTTTGCTAATAACAGTCGTCTTTTCTGACTAGGTCCACCAATATTTGCCATTATACGGGTTAAGGCAGCGTTCACTCGTGCAGCTTTTTCGCAGGCTTTGTCAATATTTGATTTAAAGTTAAGTCTTGAATCAATTATTATGCCTAAATATTTTAAAGATGTCTGTGTCGTAATGTTATACCCGTCTATGTTAAGTGTAATTACTTCAGTTTTCTTTCTACTGGTTATTTAAACTGCTTCTGGTTTTTGTCCAGCCAGTTTCAACTTCGCTGCTGTTAGCCAATTTTTTATTCTCATAGCGACAGTTCTGCATATGGTCTCAATTTGCTGTAGTTCTTTTGCCACAATTGTCACTGCAATGTCGTCTGCATAGCCGATAATTTGTACTTCTTTAGGCGTGGGAAGGCGAAGGATTCCATCATATAATATATTCCACAAGAGTGGGCCTAAGACAGATCCTTGTGGTACTCCACCGGTCACTTTGTATTGCTTGACCCCTTCGTCCGTATCATACAGCAGCACTCTATTGGATAAGTAACTTCTTATAATACACAGGAGGTACATAGGCGTTTTAAGCGTATGTAGTGCTTGAAGTATGTGGGTCCAACACGCAGAATTGAAAGCATTTTGTACATCCAACGTAACAACTGCGCAGTATTCCTTAGAACCGTACATCCACCTAGTGCCCTCGATGGCTTTGTCTGCAATATCGGTTAGTTTCTTAATTGCGTCAATTGTCGAGCGTCTCCTGCGAAAACCATATTGATTGTCTGATAAGCCTTTCACTTCTTCAAGGTGCTTTTCTATCCGATCACATATTATTCGCTCGAAGATTTTGCCAGTAGTATCGATCATAAATAATGGCCTGTAAGAGCTTGGTTCACCTGGCGGTTTATTTGGTTTGGATAAGAGAACAAGCCGCTGTCTTTTCCATATTTTTGGGAAAATTCCGTCCCGCAGACATTTATTGAACAATTCCACAAAGTGTTTAGTTTTGTTTTTTACAGCAATTTTTAGGGCCCTATTTGGGATGCCATCTAGCCCAGGTGCTTTTGTATTTCCGAAGCGTTCAGCGGCTTGCACTACCTCGTTGTCATCTATCGGTAGAAAAACGGGAATATCTATGCTACTGGTGCATACGTCTCCCTCTGGTTGCACATCCTGTGTTGGGAACAAAGTTTCTACAACTTTTTTTAATAGTTTTGGACAAGTCGGCATTTGTACTTTATTACCCCTGACTTTTGCCATTACTGCTTTATAAGCTCCACCCCATGGATTTTCATCCGCTTTGTCGCACAGTTCTTTAAAGCATGCTGCTTTACTATTTCTGATAGCCACTTTGAGTTCTTTTCGTCTTTTTCTGAAGCTTTCACGTAGAAACTCATTTTCTCCGGAATTTCTATTCCTTTGATATGTCCGCCTGGCTTTATGGCAACTGTTTCTCAAAGCTGCGATTTCACTACTCCACCAGTATACTGGCTTTCGGCAGCCGTTGCACTTTTTTCTAATCATTGCAGCATCGCAGGCTCTACTAACCAGATTAGTCAATAGTTTTGCTTGTTCATTCGCGTTATATAAGTTTCTCAGTTCTGCGTCCATCATAAACATAAACAAATCCTCGTCCAAGGTTTCATCTTTCCAACCTTTAGTTTGCGATTTTTTCGCCCGTATACCTCTCCCTTTCCATTTGTTACACAAGCCAATGTCTAACATGATGGCTTGGTGGTCGCTATGAGTATATAACTCACATATCTGCCACTCTGTCTTTCCTGCTAATGACCTACTGACAAACGATATGTCAATTATGGAGCCATAACCATTCTTTTCAAACGTGTTCTTGGTTCCCGTGTTTAGCAGTACCACGTCAAGTATTGAGAATGCTTTAAGCAAAGCATTCCCACGTTGATTTGTGGTCCTACTTCCCCATTCTAGAGCCCAGGCATTAAAATCACCTGCAATTAGATTCGGCGTTGTGGTTTGTACATCCCTAACAAGGTCGTCAAGAATTTTTTCATATTCTACAATCGATAAGCTAGGTGGCAAGTAGCAACTGTAGATATGAATGCCACAAACCTTTACTCTTACGTAATAAGATTTATTGACCAATGGTCTGTCCTGGACCGCTTTGTCGGAGCAGAGCCATATTTAGGCTTTTATATTGCTCCGAGATTATTACCACATCAATTTTCTTCTCATATATCGTTTGTTTTAGTAGTTCTTGCGCTGCTTCACAATGGTTTAAGTTAATTTGAAGAAGTTTCATTTTCCATTTTTACATGCTGCTATGTATACTGGGCATCTTTTGCTACCTATTTGGTGGTTTGTATTGTCCTTTCCAGCGTTTTTGCAGAATACACAGAAAGGTTCTTTAGTGCAGGTTTTGTCAAAGTGGCCTTTTTCACCGCATTTAATACAATTCTCGCTTCTGTCTTCTGGGTTAGTGCATCTGTTCGCCACGTGATCATATTCCAGGCATCTATAACATTTTTTTAAATTTGTCCTTTCCCGGATTCTACAGACAACCCATCCAATCTTAATTTTTCCTGCATCCAAAAGGTGCTTTGCTTCTCGATCAGGTAGACTTAAAACTGCGGTTTGTGTTCCTGCATATGCTTTCCTAATATTCTTAATCGAACCTTCAACAAAATTGAGCTGTTCAAATTGTGAACAGATAGCTTGGGCTATGTCTTCTTTTATCGTATCTTCATCTAAGTCACGAATTTCAACCACTTTCTCCTGTGTCAAGACTTTTATTTCCGCTTTATTGCCCAGAACTTTGCATATTTCTTCCTTGTAGTCCTTAGCACTTCCTTTTTGCGCTCTCATTAGCTCTAGAAGGATTTCGCCTTTAGCTGTTTTCCTAATTCGAGACACGTTCTCACCCAATTGTTGTAGCGTGATATCTTTCTTAACCGCTTTAAGTATATCACTATACGACATGTCACCTGTTTTTGCGATAACCAGGGCATCCGGTTTTGGAGGGGGCCTGTGGATATTCTTTCTCCTTTCTTTCGTTGTCTTCTTTTTGTACTTAACTGTAACCCAATTTCCATCTTTAGGAGTTTCCTTTCTTTTAACCCGAGAGGGGCTCAAGCTCCAGTTTTTCCCGTTTACGATTTCATCCACATTGCTTGACTCTACTTCATGAGAGGTTCTACTTTTCTTTGGGGGTGTTTTTCGGGTTTGTTTCTCTTCCCGCATTCTTTTGGGTGTCGCCTCTGCAGCACCTTTAGCAAGGGTAGGAGTTTGATCAGCTTTCTTGGAGTTGGTATTTTGCTCTTTCGCACGAGTATACATTTTCGAAATTTCGCCTAGAAGCTCCCTCATGCTATTATTTATTGACCGTTGAGGTGGACGCATCAAACTTATAAGCTTATTTATATTTTCTCCTAGATCTGCCATATAGTCCCTAACAATTTGGACTGTTTCCACAGGTGGCGTACTACCTAGTTGTAACGAAGGTGGCGACGATCTTGCTCGTGCAGGCCTACTCATAAAGATTGCCTTTTCGGGTGTCCGAGCTAATTTCGATCCTCGCTTAAAGGGGTCTACTGCTACGTTTTCAATCATGCTTGTGGCATTATCTGATATGCTGGCCAAGTGTGCCACCACCGTATCATTGCAGTCATTGGATCTCGACGGCCGGGAGCCTGCTAGCTCACTCCCTAAAACCGCCGGCACTGGGCTTTTTATACCCTGCACCGTAACTTTAATATTTTCCGTTTTATTAGAAGACATGTTTTGTTGCTCTGGGATCCTACCCATATCATTTTATACCTACTGACAGGTAGTAATTCAGACGCTCGTTTCGAAACAGACGCTTTTGGTTTTTTTGAAAACACTTAGTTTGAGGGCGGTGTTAATTCGCCCTGTCACAGAATTTCACTGGGCATTTACAGCCTTTTGAGCTATACCCTCCATATCTGCCGCTTTTGGTTGGGGACTGCTTATTAAATATTCGCAGCTAACCTGCATATCTGTAGGCCGTTCAGCTATCCACCAACGTGCTGACCCCCACAGTAGCCTAAGCTAAGCCCTGTGGTGCGTACACATGTGAATATGCCACCAACCAAAAGTATAACTTCAAATAATGCGCAAGCATACAATCATAAATGTGCGTACACATGTTTTGTTTTTTTTTTTTGAGAGATGGAAAAAATTATCGAAAGACACTGTTGCCCTATCAACAGTAGTGTGAGACTTTAACCCACTAAAAAAACATCTCCGTTCATAGCTTTGATATTTGACCTGCGGGACTACCGTTAGGTATTACTACACAGGGCAAGCAAGGCCTATTGGCTAGTACTTCTAAGGGCATTACAATCTAAATATGACTACTTGTCACGCTATAGCCTATTCGCTGTAATCTTCTTTGTTCTACCATTACATTTTCGACCCATTGTTTTACGTAATTCCACACGTTCTTCGACTGCAGCATGTGTACTACTATATTTTCTGGAGTTAATTTCTCAGAGATTTCGTTCTCTAAATTCACTCTCTCTGCCTCATATTTGGGGCATTGAAAAAATATATCTCCAGCATATTCTCTTCCGCTTCCGCAGTATGTACACATTTCTGCATCGTCGTGTCCGTATTTATAGAAATATTCCCTAAAACAGCCATGCCCGCTTAGGAACTGCAACAAGTAAAAATCAACGTCGCCATGCTTTCTATTAAACCAGTTTTCAATATTTCTCATCAACCTGTGCGTCCATCGTTCTTTGGACGCTGTGTCCCACTGTATTTGCCACTCGTTTATACTCTTGCGTCTTTCTTCTTCACGCTCTTTAACTGTTAGAGGTCTTCCATAATGTTTACTTCTCTCGTAATTTCTTTTCAGCTCCTGAGCCATTAGATCAGGTGGCATTATGCCAGATATGACTGCTGCGGCTTCGTGAGAAACTGTGCGGAAAGCTCGTACACATGTGAATATGTCACCAACCAAAAATTTAAACATTGTTTTACAAAAACAAGAATTGCTCAAATAGCATAAGCATGGCAAGGGCTTTAAGTTCTCTGCTTTACTCTCATTCGCTCTCTCTCTCGCGTTAATTGTTCAACGCTATAGGTTGCGCAACCAACAATTATCGCAACCTTTTCCGAAATCGTATAAGAAGTATAACTTCAAAAAGTTTCATAAAAACAATCTGCATAATAATTCAAAACCTTCCGCAGACGATAAATTCACTGCAGGTTTTCCACTCAAAAATATGTATACAGATTCCACAATAGTATAGGATTGGTTACAGCTCGGTCCCGGACATTTGCAGATATTTGTACCAAATTGTGTTTTGTACACAACAACACATACATCAAAACTGGTGCAATGGTGTTTTTTAAAGGAAAAAACCTTCCTCCATTACAGTGGAGAGATGACGTATTGAAAAACATAATATGAGGCCAAGATGTTAAACGTAGAATGGAAGACGTAAAGACCAGCAATGGCACTTCGAAAAGAACGATGCACAATGTCCTGGAGTATTTCTTAAAAGAAGAGGAGCTATTAGATTGACCAAATCAGCGTGGGATATGAAGAAGATCAAGAGGATAGATCAGCGTGGGATATAGGACTCAACCACACTTGGAGAGGATAAAGAAAACGCAATGATTCAGCAGCTACACAATAAATACTTAAATATTGGGCAGCTGAATTATATCATTGCGTTCATGGGGAGGAGGATGCAAAGGAAAACCAGGTCGACTGCTCCATGTAATGGATGAAAAGCACGCAGGGGTTTTAACAGAAAATAAATGGAGAACGTTACCTTAGACGTACTAACACTTATACGAAGCCTATTGGAATACTTTTAAAACAATAAAAGCAATGTACCTCGTAAGCATTAAGGAAACAAATTTTTATAACGTGAACGATGAGATGTTGAACAGAAGTCAATATATGGTAATAATGACAATAAATCCACAACTGCATCCTATCTTTAACATAGCTTGCTATGCAATCTTGTGAGATGTCATTACTAACAAATAAAACAGGCATACCACTTAACTGCAAAGTCAATATTTTGCCGATGCAAGAGACCTAACACTTGGGTATGTTCAATGCCATCAATGATAGAGGCCGAAATACACCGCAATGATAGTGAGCAAATGATAGTTGTATTAACAAGGTATCATCAAATTAGATATCAATGCGTTTAAATGCTTAAGAGTTCCCTGAATGAATTTTAAGTACCAGGAACTAACCTTACGCCACACCTTCCTCCCCTAACACTTCCTAATACAGTCCAAAAATGAAAGAAAGCGGATCATAACCAAGCCCACCTCCCATACAAAAGTTAGGTTGAAAATTACTAAAAGTGGGTTAACTCACTAACGAAAAACGTCAGAAATACTAAATTTCACATAAGAAATGGCAGATGAAAGCTACACTCAGATTTTTTTACAAAATGGAAAATGGGCGTGGCGTCGCCCACTTATGGGTCAAAAACCATATCTCACGAACTACTCGACCGATTTCAATGAAACTTTGTTTTTAATTGTTTCCTTACATCCCAATAATATGTTGTGAAAATAGGCCAAATCGCTTCATAACCACGCCGACTTCCTATATACCAGAACTTTGAAGACAATCTGAATCGTTTACTTAACAATATATAAAGTAAGCACTAGTGAAGATATCGGTGCAGAACTTTGCATAAATACTATGTTAATAGTGTGGCAGCCCCATTCTAAAAATCGCCGAAATCGGACCATAGGTTTTTAAGGCCCCAAATATTGAACACGAGGACTCGGTGCTTCTAACCTAATATTATGGTTTCCAACTTTCAATGGACTGTATACAATATATATGATGAATATGTGGGTCAAATTGTGTATTATATAATATAAATAAAGTTAAATAAATAAATTGCGAGAGTATAAATGGTTCGGTTACACCCGAACTTAGTCCTTCCTTACTTGTTTATATTTGGCCAACAAGAAGTGCGATGGACGGGAGAAGGACGGAAGAAGGTGGGTCTTTGTGACATCTACTACAGCGGCCATATAAAGGAGCGCAAATTTGGTGTTCGATTTGTGGTGGGAGAGAGACTCTGTCGCCGAGTCCTGGAATTCACCCCGGTGGATGAACGTCTAGCCAAATCCGCATAAAAGCGAGGTTCTTCAACATATCGCTTATTTGCGCCCACGCCCCAACGGAAGAGAAGGACGATGTGACCAAAGATGCTTTCTATGAGCGCCTAGAACGCATCTATGAGCGCTGCCCCCGCCACGATGCCAAAATCATGCTTGGCGATTTTAACGCCAGGGTGGGTAAAGAAGGTGTCTTTGGCACAACAGTCGGAAAATTCAGCCTCCATTACGAAACATCGCCAAACAGAAAACAGACTGCCTACCTCGCAACGTTGCAAACAACCACAACACGTGCGGGATGGGATAGATACCGAGAGCTGAAGAGGGAAGCGAGACACATATGCAGACAAAAAAAGAAAGAGGCTGAAATACGTGAGTACGAAGAGCTTGAGAAGCTGGCAGACTGAGGGAATGCTCGAAAATTTTATGAAAAAGGAAGTGACTTAACGAAGGTTTCAAGACCGGAGCATCCTCATGTAGAAACCAAAGTGATAATCAGGTAATCGATGTCCAGGGCATACTGGGATTATGGAGGGAACACTTCTCCGAACTGCTGAATGACAGTGAAAGTACAACACTAGGAGTTGGCGAACCCGATTCCCCAATCGATGACGATGGAATAGATGTTCCATTACCCGTCCATGAAGAAATTCGAATAACAATTACCCGCCTGAAGAACAACAAAGCGGCAGGAGCCGATAGATTACCGGCTGAGCTATTCAAATACGGCGGCGAAGAACTGATAAGCTGCATGCATCAGCTTCTTTGCAAAATATGGTCGGAAGGAAGCATGCCTGACGATTGAAATCTCAGTGTGCTCTTCCCAATCCATGAAAAGGGAGATCCCACAAACTGTGCCAATTACCGTGGGATAAGCCTCCTAAATATCACATATAAGGTTCTATCGAGCGTACTGTGTGAAAGACTTAAGCCCACTGTCAACAAACTGATTGGATCTTATCAGTGTGGCTTTAGACCTGGAAAGTCCACCATGGACCCGTGAAAAGAGGATCGACACACACCACCTTTTTGTCGATTTCAAAGCTGCTATCGACAGCACGAAAAGGAACTGCCTTTATGCCGCGATGTCTGAATTTGGTATCCCCGCAAAACTAATACGGCTGTGTAAGTCGACGTTGAGCAAAACCAAAAGCTTTGTCATGATTGGGAAGGACCTCTCCGAGCCGTTCGATACCAAACGAGGTTTCAGACAAGGTGACTCACTATCGTGCGACTTCTCTAATTTGATGTTGGAAAAAATAATACGAGCTGCAGAGCTAAATAGAGAAGGTACAATCTTCTACAAGAGTGTACAGCTCCTGGCGTACGCCGATTATATTGATATCATCGGAAGCAACAACCGCGCCGTTTGTTCTGTTCTTTGGAGGTGAATGAGGACAAGACGAAATATCTCAAACAAACAGAAGGCGCACTCGCGTCTTGGCTCCCACGTCACTTTTGATAGTCGTAACTTTGAAGTTGTAGATAATTTCGTATACCTGGGAACCAGTATCAACAACACCAACAATGTCAGCCTCGAAATCCAGCGCACAATCACTCTTGCCAACAGGTGCTACTTTGGACTGAGTAGGCAATTAAACAGTAAAGTCCTCTCTCGACGAACCAAAATCAAACTCTACAAGTCGCAAACTCAAACTCATTCCCGTCCTGCTTTATGGTGCAGAAGCTTGGACGATGTCAACATCAGATGAGACGACACTAGGAGTTTTCGAGAGGAAAATTTTGCGCACGATTTATGGACCTCAGAACATTGGCACCGGCGAATACCGCAGACGATGGAACGATGAGCTGTACGAGTTATACGACGACATTGACGTAGTTCAGGGAATAAAAAGACAGCGGCTAGGTCATGTTGTCCGAATGGACGACAACACTCCAGCTCTGAAGGTGTTCGATGCAGTACCCGCCGGAGGAAGCCGAGAAAGGGGAAGGCCTCCACTGCGAAAGAAAGAGAAGAGTGGCGCTCTCATCGATTCGGTTATAACCGGCTAAACGATTGAACGCCAATAACAGACATACATTATATTCGAAAAGACAAAAGTCCAATCAGATTCTGTGACACCAAAGAAAATCAGAATTGGTTTGCCATTCTGACATTCAGCAAATCTGTCTTGGGTTCCACAACACCCTTGATTGACTGCATTATTATATATAATTATTTGTATAAAACCTTGAAATTTATTTATTAAAATCACCACTCAGAAGTCGTTTTAACCGTTGTAACCGAGAGATCATCGAAGAAACATCATTTCTAATATGCCACAAGACAAAATTATAAATGAAGTTCATAAACCTCACGCTGTCAGATAAAACGATATACCTCCTCATCGCGGGTGCTAATACTTTCGATTTGCAAAGAAAGTAAATGAAGACCCACTACAGGAATGATACTGTGAAGTATAGTCTTAATTTTTCAACGGCCAACGCAGAGTATTTCAACCAAAAGGCACATAAACTAGTTGAGAATTCGCAGAAATGAAACAGAAACGAAAGAAAAATAATGCAAGCATACAATCATACATGTGCGTACACATGTGAATTTGTTTATACGTCTTCTTCTTGACTGGCGTAGACACCGCTTACGCGGTTATAACCGAGTCCAAAACAGCGCGCCACGCATCCCTCCTTCTGGCAGTTTGGCTCCAATTGGTTATTCCAAGCGAAGCCAGGTCCCTCTCCACCTGGTCCTTCCATCGGAGTGGAGGTCTCCCTCTTCCTCTGCTTCCACCAGCGGGTACTGCATCGAATACTTTCAGAGCTGGAGCACTTTCATCCATTCGGACAACATGACCTAGCCAGAGTAGCCGCTGTTTTTTTATTCGCTGGACTATGTCTATGTCGTCGAATAACACATACAGTTCATCGTTCCATCGTCTGCGGTATTCGCCGTTGCCAATTCTTAAGGGACCATAAATCTTCCGCAAAACCTTTCTCTCGAAAACTCCTAGTGCCGTCTCATCGGATGTTGACATCGTCCACGCTTCTGCACCGTAAAGTAGGACGGGAATGATGAGAGACTTGTAGAGTTTGGTTTTTGTTCGTCGAGAGAGGACTTTACTTTTCAATTGCCTACTTAGTCCATAGTAGCACCTGTTGGCAAGAGTGATTCTGCGTTGGATTTCCAGGCTGACATTGTTATTGGTGTTAATGCTGGTTCCCAGGTAGACGAAATTATCTACAATTTCAAAGTTATGACTGTCAACAATGACGTGGGAGCCAAGACGCGAATGCGCTGACTGTTTGTTTGACGACAGGAGATATTTCGTCTTGTCCTCGTTCACCACCAGACCCATACGCTTCGCTTCCTTATCCAGTCTGGAAAAAGCAGAACTAACGGCGCGGGTGTTGTTTCCAATGATATCGATATCATCGGCGTACGCCAGTAGCTGTACACTCTTATAGAAGATTGTACCTTCTCGATTTAGCTCTGCAGCTCGAATTATTTTCTCCAGCATCAGGTTAAAGAAATCACACGAGAGTGAGTCACCTTGTCTGAAACCTCGTCTGGTATCGAGCGGCTCGGAGAGGTCCTTCCCGATCCTGACGGAGCTTTTGGTGTTGCTCAACGTCAGCTTACACAGCCGTATTAGTTTTGCGGGGATACCAAATTCAGACATCGCGGCATAAAGCCAGCTCCTTTTCGTGCTATCGAAAGCAGCTTTAAAGTCGACAAAGAGATGGTGTGTGTCGATCCTATTTTCACGGGTCTTCTCCAAAATTTGGCGCATGGTGAATATCTGGTCTGTTGTTGATTTTCCAGGTCTAAAGCCACACTGATAAGGTCCAATCAGTTTGTTGACGGTGGGCTTTAGTCTTTCACACAATACGCTCGATAGAACCTTATACGCGATGTTGAGGAGGTTTATGCCACGGTAATTGGCGCATATTGTGGGGTCTGACTTTTTGTGGATTGGGTAGAGTATACTGAGATTCCAATCGTCGGGCATGCTTTCTTCCGACCATATTCCGCAAAGAAGCTGATGCAAGCACCCTCTCACGCTGCCGTATTTGAATAGGTCGGCCGGTAATCCATCGGCACCCGCCGCCTTATTGTTCTTCAAGCGGGTAATTGCTATTCGAATTTCTTCACGGTCGGGCAATGGAACATCTGCTCCATCGTCGTTGATTGGGGAATCGGGTTCGCCATCTCCTGGTGTTGTACTTTCACTGCCATTCAGAAGGCTGGAGAAGTGTTCCCTCCACAAACTCAGTATACTCTGGTCATCAATAACTAGATCACCTCTGGGATTCCTACAGGAGTGCGCTCCGGTCTTGAAACCTTCAGTTAGTCGCCGGATCTTTTCGTAAAATTTTCGAGCATTACCCCTGTCGGCCAGCTTGTCAAGCTCTTCATACTCACGCATTTCGGCCCCTTTCTTTTTTTGTCTGCAAATGTGTCTCGCTTCCCTCTTCAGCTCTCGGTATCTTTTTCATCCCGCTCGTGTTGCGGTCGATCGCAACATTGCGAGGTAGGCAGTCTGTTTTCTCTCCACTGCGAGACGACAATCCGCGTCATACCAGCTGTTTTTTTTGGCTTTTCCGAAAATCAATGGTTTCGGTTGCAGCTGTACGTAAGGAGTTTGATATGCCGTCCCACAGCTCCCTTATACCGAGATGCTGATGAGTGCTCTCAGAGAGCAGGAGTGCAAGTCGAGTAGAAAATCGTTCGGCTGTCGGTTGTGATTGCAGCTTCTCGATGTCGAACCTTCCTTGTGTTTGTTGACGTGTGCGCTTTGCCGAGTCGATGTTGGGACCACGAAGCGTACACACATCAAAAACACTGGAGACATGTCGTCCATCTATCACAACATGATCGATCTGGTTGCGAGTGATTCGATCCGGGGACAGCCAAGTAGCTTGATGGATTTTCTTATGCTGGAATCTAGTACTACAGATGATCATATTTCGGGCCCCGGCGAAGTCGATCAGCCTCAGACCGTTTGGTGATGTTTCGTCATGGAGGCTGAATTTTCCGACTGTTGTGACAAAGACACCTCCTTTACCCACCCTAGAGTTGAAATCGCCAAGCACGATTTTTACATCGTGGCGGGGGCAGCGCTCATAGGTACGTTCTAGGCGCTCATAGAAGGTATCTTTGATCACTTCGTCCTTCTCTTCCGTCGGGGACCTCTCTTTGATGCGGATTGTGGCTAGACGTTCATCCACCGGAGTGAATGCCAGGACTCGACGACGGAGTCTCTCTCCCACCACGAATCCCACACCGAATTTGCGCTCCTTTATATGGCCGCTGTAGTAGATGTCACAAGGACCCACCTTCTTCCGTCCTTGTCCCGTCCATCGCATTTCTTGGATTGCGGTGATGTCAGCCTTTACTCTTACGAGGACATCAACCAGCTGGGCAGAGGCACCTTCCCAATTAAGGGTCCGGACATTCCAGGTGCATGCCCTTATTTCGTAGTCCTTTAAACGTTTGCAGTGGTCGTCATCAAAATTGGGGTCTCTCATCCGAGGCAGTTTTTTCTTTTTCATTGGGGGGTGTTTTTATGTGGTGGGTCCCAAACCCTACGCACATATGCGGGTTTCGCCTTCTCACTTTAGCTCGCCTCCAAACGGATGTCTGTTGGCTACCCAGAGGATACATTGTCTAAGACCGGAAGTCGTGAGCTGCTTGAGCCACATGTAAAATAATCGTTCCTGGCCACTCCCAAGTGAATGACAATCAGAAACTTTCCTCACTTACGTGAACTTCTACATATGACTCCATCCTCCACATTTATATACACACATGTGAATATGCCACCAACCAAAAGTATAACTTCAAATAATTCGCAAGCATACAATCATACATGTGCGAACACATGTTTTTTTTTTTTTTTTTGAGAGATGGAAAAAATCATCGAAAGGCACTGTTGCCCTATCAACAGTAGTGTGAGACTTTAACCCACTAAAAAAACATCTCCGTTCATAGCTTTGATATTTGACCTGCGGGACTACCGTAAGGTATTACTACACAGGGCAAGCAAGGCCTATTGGCTAGTACTTCTAAGGGCATTACAATCTAAATATGACTACTTGTCACGCTATAGCCTATTCGCTCTAATCTTCTTTGTTCTACCATTACATTTGCGACCCATTGTTTTACGTAATTCCACACGTTCTTCGACTGCAGCATGTGTACTACTATATTTTCTGGAGTTAATTTCTCAGAGATTTCGTTCTCTAAATTCACTCTCTCTGCCTCATATTTGGGGCATTGAAAAAATATATCTCCAGCATATTCTCTTCCGCTTCCGCAGTATGTACACATTTCTGCATCGTCGTGTCCGTATTTATAGAAATATTCCCTAAAACAGCCATGCCCGCTTAGGAACTGCAACAAGTAAAAATCAACGTCGCCATGCTTTCTATTAAACCAGTTTTCAATATTTCTCATCAACCTGTGCGTCCATCGTTCTTTGGACGCTGTGTCCCACTGTATTTGCCACTCGTTTATACTCTTGCGTCTTTCTTCTTCACGCTCTTTAACTGTTAGAGGTCTTCCATAATGTTTACTTCTCTCGTAATTTCTTTTCAGCTCCTGAGCCATTAGATCAGGTGGCATTATGCCAGATATGACTGCTGCGGCTTCGTGAGAAACTGTGCGGAAAGCTCGTACACATGTGAATATGTCACCAACCAAAAATTTAAACATTGTTTTACAAAAACAAGAATTGCTCAAATAGCATAAGCATGGCAAGGGCTTTAAGTTCTCTGCTTTACTCTCATTCGCTCTCTCTCTCGCGTTAATTGTTCAACGCTATAGGTTGCGCAACCAACAATTATCGCAACCTTTTCCGAAATCGTATAAGAAGTATAACTTCAAAAAGTTTCATAAAAACAATCTGCATAATAATTCAAAACCTTCCGCAGACGATAAATTCACTGCAGGTTTTCCACTCAAAAATATGAGCATAGGAGATTCTTCTTACAACCAAAAATAAGATCTCTTTCTTTAGATAAAATGATTAAAAATGATCAACCAATGCGAGTACATTATAAACAATTTATGAATGAATATAAAAAAATTGGTAAAATAAAAGAAATTAGAAATGTTAATAAATTAAAGGCAAAATCTAGATAGCACAACTATTAAATGAAGAGTAGCTTACAATGCAGCATATAAAAAAACATGGTTTTTTATTCAGTATTTTGAACCAAAGCTGCAACAAACAATTTTATTTAACATTAATTTAGATTTAAAAACATATGTAGGTACGTTTTCACACCAGACATGGATAAAACGTGTAGGCAAAAATTGGATGCGCACAGAGGAAGAAAATATATTAATCTACTGAAAATTTTAATTTTAAATGTACCAATTATATTTTCACAGATTCCACAATAGTATAGGATTGGTTACAGCTCGGTCCCGGACATTTGCAGATATTTGTACCAAATTATGTTTTGTACACAACAACACATACATCAAAACTGGTGCAATGGTGTTTTTTAAAGGAAAAAACCTTCCTCCATTACAGTGGAGAGATGACGTATTGAGAAACATAATTTTAGGCCAAGATGTTAAACGTAGAATGGAAGACGTAAAGACAAGCAATGGCACTTCGAAAAGAACGATGCACAATGTCCTGGAGTATTTCTTGAAAGAAGAGGAGCTATTAGATTGACCAAATCAGCGTGGGATATGAAGAAGATCAAGAGGATAGATCAGCGTGGGATATAGGACTCAACCACACTTGAAAAGGATAAAGAAAACGCAATGATTCAGCAGCTACACAATAAATACTTAAATATTGGGCAGCTGAATTATATCATTGCGTTCATGGGGAGGAGGATGCAAAGGAAAACCAGGTCGACTGCTCCATGTAATGGATGAAAAGCACGCAGGGGTTTTAACAGAAAATAAATGGAGAACGTTACCTTAGACGTACTAACACTTATACGAAGCCTATTGGAATACTTTTAAAAAAATAAAAGCAATGTACCTCGTAAGCATTAAGGAAACAAATTTTTATAACGTGAACGATGAGATGTTGAACAGAAGTCAATATATGGTAATAATGACAATAAATCCACAACTGCATCCTATCTTTAACATAGCTTGCTATGCAATCTTGTGAGATGTCATTACTAACAAATAAAACAGGCATACCACTTAACTGCAAAGTCAATATTTTGCCGATGCAAGAGACCTAACACTTGGGTATGTTCAATGCCATCAAAGATAGAGGCCGAAATACACCGCAATGATAGTGAGCAAATGATAGTTGTATTAACAAGGTATCATCAAATTAGATACCAATGCGTTTAAATGCTTAAGAGTTCCCTGAATGAATTTTAAGTACCAGGAACTAATCTACGCCACACCTTCCTCCCCTAAAGCATTCCGAGATGCCGAGACCAACTACCATTTGAGGTTTTACATTGGACTTAGAATGACATCATTTGGAACACTATGCGAGGAATACTACGAACCAAATCCTGTTAATAGCTGAATTAAATTGTCATCTCAATAGCCCTCCGACGCAGAAATTAATTATTAATAAAACTAGTAAATCAAAATTACATTCTAAAATATGAAATATAGTAGAATGAAAATAATTACAAATATGTACGTATAAGAAAAACATTTACGAGGTCGACCCGCCAATCTTCTACATATTGTAATTAAAATGCCCAAGATGTATAAATTTTTGA
The DNA here is from genome assembly GCF_028554725.1 of Zeugodacus cucurbitae. NCBI lineage: Eukaryota > Metazoa > Arthropoda > Insecta > Diptera > Tephritidae > Zeugodacus > Zeugodacus cucurbitae. The sequence continues at coordinate 37,205,444 of NC_071668.1, forward strand.
ATTATTTTGAAATGTAAACACTTCAACGCGGACAATATGATCAGATTTCTGAACAGTTCTTAACGGCTACAGTTGTAGATAAGATATTTTGGTAAACTATACGCATACAGATAATATATTATGAATATTTATGTGCATTATCGCTAAACATAGAAATGTATTTATCAATTGTCTATTTCTATCAACACTAGAAATACATATTCGGGTATATTGAATAGAGATTGTAGTACATTACAAATACATGTATAACACAACTATGTGTGTGTGTCACCTACATGAATTAGGCTAAGAATATTCTATAAATAAAGGAGCTCTGGGCAACCAGAGCTCGAGTACTATTTTGAAACCGAACCTCAACGCGTCTTATTAAACAAAATGTGTTTCGGACAACAAGCATACATCAATATTTCTGTCGTTTACAATAACTTCCATTGGCGTTCCATAGCATTATTTTCAAAGAGTTACTGTTCATCAATAAATTGCATATGGTATTCAAGAGCGCTGAGCCGCTGATTTATGGACTTGTTTTTTCTAGTTCGTTTAGTTTATCCAAAATTTGGGATAACGGACTACTTTTTTGAACTGTATTTGTCTGACCTTGCTTAGCCGTTTGCGCAAATGTAAGCTTAGAAGTTGATGGGAGGGGTCTTACTTCCTTTCTTTCTTTGTCCGCAACGGGGTTTTTCGCCTGAGCATTGGCATTCTCGTCAACTGTATTACCATTATTTTTGTCTTACCGCGGAAGTATTTTGTATGTCCAAAAGATTTACAGTTTTTGCACTGAGGGATTAATTTAGAGGCTTTAATAGGCTCAACCTTGATAATAGTATTAAGAATCTGATCTTTTGATCTGATAAACATTCCTAATGTCCTCTGTAGCATCGAATACTACTAAAAACATTTCTAGCGGATCTTTAGTCTTCCACTTATTTTTGTTAATTGCATTTAACACATTAAAGCCTTCATCTTTAAGGTCGTTCAAGATGGATTCAGTATCACATGAGTGGTGTTAATGTTTTATCATTGCCTTTATTGGCCTGCTATGTTTGCTCTCGTAGCTAAACCATTGTATATTTTCGTTTGACAAGAATTTTGTTGTTGTTCGATAGTCAGTAGGATAAAATGTATTTAGGTTGTAGGCACTGTTACTCAAAACCTTTTTTAAAAAATTGTTTTTTATTATTATTAAAAAAATTATTGTAATATTCGAATGTAATTTATTAAAATTTTTAACATCGTTTATTATAATTGGAGGTGGTCGAATAATTTTGGTATCATTAATGGCCGCCTTTTTTTGGCGGTAAAGACCGCTTCTTTCTGAGTATCCACTCAGTTTCTTTAGCTAGTTCATCTTCATCAGTTTCGTATACTTCATCAACACTTACATTTGATGGTTTTGGTACTGCACTAACAGGCTTGCTTTTACTAACTTTCAGTTCTTCGTTTTCTTTTTTGAGAGTTTTGTATAATTGATTACACATCGCTTCCAAAGTTTTAAGCATTCCATTTACAAGAGAGTTAACATTTTGCAATTCTCTAAATTTATATACTCTCATGTTAAGGTTAAGCCATTTTTTGCGATTTCCCTACTGGGTGTTAGCAACCTGTCGTTTAGTCGGAAATGTAGTTGAGAATAAAACTTTTTATTCTGTATTTATTAAATCTATATGTCAGCTTTGATCACAGCTGGTAATTGTAAGAAGAGAACAGCTTCGAAGATGGACAAAATCGGTCCACTGCCACGCACACAAAATGAAGAAAACCAAAAACATATAAAGTGTTATAACTAACTCATAAATAAAGTTATACAAGTAAAATTTGGTACAAAGGATCGTCCTAGTAAGGGCCATTTTTTTGGCAAAGTGGGCGTGGCCCCTCCCCCAAATAGGTTTTTTGTATACATTTCGCAATCCAATAAAGCTATATAAACCAAACTTTCTGCAGACGGTTCTTTTACGTACGCCATCATACACCATGAAAATAGTTGAAATCAGATAATAACCACGCCTACTTCCCATATAACTCCATTTTGAGTTCCATCTGATTTCTTCACTTTATAATGTATACATAAGGAACCAATGAAGATAGCGGAACAAAACTTTACACAAATAGTGCATATCATCTCTGGCGTCACTTGTTAAAAAATTGTCGAAAACGGACTATAACTTTTCAAGACCCCATATATCGAACGTGTAAATTTTAACCGAAAATATGGGTAAATCTCTATGTGTCTATGTTCCAAAAATTATTAAAATCGGATCGTAACTTCTCCTAGCTCCCATATACCTAATTCTTGGTTTTTCAAAAATATTTATTCCGCATGTATGTATTGGTTAATATGTGAGATATCTTAGCAAAATTATGTGAGCGTATAGTATTAGATATAGTACCTTACAAATGAATGAAATATGTGAAGATTTTCGTTATTCTATTAAACTTTATGCCGAATTTATGGGTAAATTTGTATGCTATCTTAATAAAATGTCTTCAATAAATTGCGAGAGTATAAAATGTTCGGTTGCACCCGAACTTAGCCTTTCCTTACTTGTTGTCTTTTGTTTTGTTTCGCATTTCATTTTATTCGAAAATGCCATTTAGAGGAACACCAGGGAAGTTATTTCATAAAATTTATATTCGTTTCGTATCGAATGCGGCGATGCGGACACTCGATACATTATGAAATTTCACTCGATACGATTATTCGCTCGTTCACGACTGCCGTGATTCGGGCCCTGAATATTTATTTTGTTGGATTACTTTGTCAACGATTGCTTTCATATCGGATTCAAATAACGACATATGTAGGTAAATGGTTTGCAATAGATTTTTGGTTCCGTTATTGCAACTATAAATTACATTTTATTGTAATAATTTCATAACGTACGTGGCTAATACAACCAGCTTTTCTTCTGGGTCAGTTTTAGTGGCATATAATCTTAGAATTTAGTTAGTCATCTAGAATGGTTAAGGGGTTATTATATATTTTTATTGAATACGTGGTATACGTCTTTGTCTATATATAACTAATCTGTAAAATCAATTCAAGAACATAAAAAATACTAATAATTGTCAAATTTATGAAGTTTTTCTCTAAACACCCTTGGTTGTGACTACGATTCCAGTCCATCAGCTCAACTTAAAGCATAAAACCAAAAAAATTTCATTAGTATGGGGCCTTGTGGTGTGCTTGAACGATTCATTGAAATGGGACAAAACATCTGCAAACGGGGGCGATTTTCAATAAAGGCTACTTTTTTCATATGATGAAATGAATTGAAAATTCCATAACATTGAAATAAAATAAATTACCAGCAATTTAAAAAAAATTGAAATCAGTTGAAAACTCTTTCAGCAATCTATGTTTTCGGAAAAGTTTCAAGTACCAGATTAAAGTTTCAAGTTGTTGCCTATAGGCAACATTGTACTTACCGGCTTCTAATTCTTGTTATTTAAATTTGACCAGCGGTTTTTTCAGTTATGTAGGCGTTCTCCGCACAGTGAAATTGCCAAAATCGGTTTCGCGAAAAAAGTTATTCTAAGTGGTTATACAAAAAGTGTTCAAAAACATAAAAATAATTGTTTTATTTTAAAACAAATTGTGCTATATAAATAAATAAAGGCAAGAGAGTTATTTAATAAAAAATGTCATGGGAAAGTGTTTAGTTTATTTAAATATAATAATTTAATTTTTTTCCTATAGACAACACCCTGTAACTAATGAACCAGGATACAAAGGACTTTGAAATTTTTATCACTTCATATGTGAGTTAAGACTAATATATATCTTTACTAAAAAAAATGTTAGCTCCGCCCATTTTAATTCGGGCGTGAGAGGGTTAACATATATATACATATAACCTCTTAAGGGCTTCAGGTTCCATATGATACTAATAGCTATCACTATGTCGTATAAATACTTTTAATCGGTACTAAGGTCTTTCCAAGTTATTTCAGGTAATATTGAAGGTATAACGGGGGTAAATTCAACTCTGGCGCCTGAAAAACATTTAAGTCCTGTAGTTTTTTCGTGTAAATGTATTAAAACACGGCTTAGTGGTAACTCATTTGAATACAATTGACAAACAAACCGCTGTAATGGCCTATTGAAGTCCTCCCCCATCAGACGAATAACACCATCTTTGAAACATGTATTTTCTAATTCACTCAGCTTTACCGACTTATATTTCAGATGTAATAGTATAGTGTCTTTGATATTTTTAGCAATCACCGACTCACAGGTGACAAGACAAAAATACTAGTTGATTCCTTGTTCCGATAAAATCACATAATGATCTTTTGTCTGTCGTTTTCTGACAACAACTTGGATCGTTGGATGAAATACTTGGATCTTTTAAGACAGAAGAAGCTATAATGACAGCGAGTCTATCGGAGAGCGCAGTACGATCGCCTGAAAGGGCTAAATTTAATCCCATTTCATCAGAGGTGGTATTAACTTTCCCTTGACCTTTCCTGGATATTTTTGGTTAGGAGTAGATGAGGAGGATGGAGTCATATGTAGAAGTGGAGGATGGAGTCATATGTAGAAGTTCACGTAAGTGAGGAAAGTTTCTGACTGCCATTCACTTGGGAGTGGCCAGGAACGATTCTTTTACATGTGGCTCAAGCAGCTCACAACTTCCGGTCTTAGACCAAGTATCCTCTGGGTAGCCAACAGACATCCGTCTGGAAGCGAGCTAAAGTGAGAAGGCGAATCCCGCTTATGCGGTTGTGCGTAGGGCTTGGGACCCACCACATAAAAACGAATAACCAGTGAATAAGAAACACATTAAGGGCATGCACCTGGAATGTCCGGACCTTTAATTGGGAAGGTGCCTCTGCCCAGCTGGTTGATGTCCTCGTAAGAGTAAAGGCTGACATCACCGCAATCCAAGAAATGCGATGGACGGGACAAGGACGGAAAAAGGTGGGTCCTTGTGACATCTACTACAGCGGCCATATAAAGGAGCGCAAATTCGGTGTGGGATTCGTGGTGGGAGAGAGACTCCGTCGTCGAGTCCTGGCATTCACTCCGGTGGATGAACGTCTAGCCACAATCCGCATCAAAGCGAGGTTCTTCAACATATCGCTGATTTGCGCCCACGCCCCGACGGAAGAGAAGGACGATGTGACCAAAGATACCTTCTATGAGCGCCTAGAACGTACCTATGAGCGCTGCCCCCGCCACGATGTCAAAATCGTGCTTGGCGATTTCAACGCTAGGGTGGGTAAAGAAGGTGTCTTTGGCACAACAGTCGGAAAATTCAGCCTCCATGACGAAACATCACCAAACGGTCTGAGGCTGATCGACTTCGCCGGGGCCCGAAATATGGTCATCTGTAGCACTAGATTCCAGCATAAGAAAATCCATCAAGCTACTTGGCTGTCCCCGGATCGAATCACTCGCAACCAGATCGATCATGTTGTGATAGATGGACGACATGTCTCCAGTGTTTTTGATGTGCGTACGCTTCGTGGTCCCAACATCGACTCGGACCACTATCTTGTAGCAGCTAAGATACGCACCCGCCTCTGTGTAGAAAAGCGCACACGTCAACAAACACAAGGAAGGTTCGACATCGAGAAGCTGCAATCACAACCGACAGCCGAACGATTTTCTACTCGACTTGCACTCCTGCTCTCTGAGAGCACTCATCAGCATCTCGGTATAAGGGAGCTGTGGGACGGCATATCAAACTCCTTACGTACAGCTGCAACCGAAACCATTGGCTTTCGGAAAAGCCAAAAAAAACAGCTGGTATGATGAGGATTGTCGTCTCGCAGTGGAGAGAAAACAGACTGCCTACCTCGCAATGTTGCGATCGACCGCAACACGAGCGGGATGGGAAAGATACCGAGAGCTGAAGAGGGAAGCGAGACGCATTTGCAGAAAAAGAAAGAAAGAGGCAGAAATGCGTGAGTATGAAGAGCTTGACAAGCTGGCCGACAGGGGTAATGCTCGAAAATTTTACGAAAAGATCCGGCGACTAACTGAAGGTTTCAAGACCGGAGCACACTCCTGTAGGACCCCCAGCGGTGATCTAGTGGTTGATGACCAGAGTATACTGTGTTTGTGGAGGGAACACTTCTCCAGCCTGCTGAATGGCAATGAAAGTACAACACCAGGAGAAGGCGAACCCGATTCCCCAATCGACGACGATGGAACAGATGTTCCATTGCCCGACCGTGAAGAAATTAGAATAGCAATTACCCGCTTGAAGAACAACAAGGCGGCGGGGGCCGATGGATTGCCGGCCGAGCTATTCAAATACGGCGGCGAAGAGCTGATAAGGTGCATGCATCAGCTTCTTTGCGAAATATGGTCGGAAGAAAGCATGCCCGACGATTGGAATCTCAGTGTACTCTGCCCAATCCACAAAAAGGGAGACCCCACAATCTGCGCCAACTATCGTGGGATAAGCCTCCTTAACATCGCTTATAAGGTTCTATCGAGCGTACTGTGTGAAAGACTAAAGCCCACCGTCAACAAACTGATTGGACCTTATCAGTGTGGCTTTAGACCTGGAAAATCAACAACTGACCAGATATTCACCATGCGCCAAATCTTGGAGAAGACCCGTGAAAAAAGGATCGACACACACCATCTATTTGTCGACTTTAAAGCTGCTTTCGACAGCACGAAAAGGAGCTGCCTTTATGCCGCGATGTCTGAATTTGGTATCCCCGCAAAACTAATACGGCTGTGTAAGTTGACGTTGAGCAACACCAAAAGCTCCGTCAGGATCGGGAAGGACCTCTCCGAGCCGTTCGATACCAAACGAGGTTTCAGACAAGGTGACTCGCTATCGTGCGACTTCTTTAACTTGATGCTGGAGAAAATTATAAGAGCTGCAGAGCTAAATAGAGAAGGTACAATCTTCTACAAGAGTGTACAGCTCCTGGCGTACGCCGATGATATTGATATCATCGGAAACAACACCCGCGCCGTTAGTTCTGCTTTTTCCCGCCTGGATAAGGAAGCGAAGCGAATGGGTCTGGTGGTGAACGAGGACAAGACGAAATATCTCCTGTCATCAAACAAACAGTCAGCGCATTCGCGTCTTGGCTCCCACGTCACTGTTGACAGTCATAACTTTGAAGTTGTAGATAATTTCGTATACCTAGGAACCAACATTAACACCGATAATAATGTCAGCCTTGAAATCCAACGCAGAATCACTCTTGCCAACAGGTGCTACTATGGACTGAGTAGGCAATTGAAAAGTAAAGTCCTCTCTCGACGAACAAAAACTAAACTCTACAAGTCCCTCATCATTCCCGTCCTACTTTATGGTGCAGAAGCGTGGACGGTGTCAACATCCGATGAGACGGCACTAGGAGTTTTCGAGAGAAAGGTTTTGCGGAAGATTTACGGTCCCTTAAACATTGGCAACGGCGAATACCGCAGAAGATGGAATGATGAGCTGTATGTGTTGTTCGACGACATAGACATAGTCCAGCGAATAAAAAGACAGCGGCTACGCTGGCTGGGTCATGTTGTTCGAATGGATGAAAGTGCCCCAGCTCTGAAAGTTTTCGATGCAGTACCCGCTGGTGGAAGCCGAGGAAGAGGGAGACCTCCACTCCGGTGGAAGGACCAGGTGGAGAAGGACCTGTCTTCACTTGGTATTACCAATTGGCGCCAAACCGCCAAAAGGAGAGATGCGTGGCGCACTGTTGTGGACTCGGCTATAACCGCGTAAGCGGTTTCTACGCCAGTTAAGAAGAAGAAGTAGATGATACAGGAAAAAAAACTATAACATGATGCGTTGCCTTCAATTGAAAAGTAATCAACCAAATAACGAGAACAACAGGGTTCTATCATAATAGTGTACCTCTGCGTTACGCCGTAAACTTTTTTAATATCTATCTTGTTTTTTCTTATCTTCACAGTTGCAACCATATCGACCCCGCCTATCACCATTTATCTGGTCATTTAGTTCTATCTTACTCTAACGTAGCATCGCTTAGTTCACCAAATAACGATTATAAAATCTTATGAGAATTTGACATACATTTTCAAAACTTCATGTCGATTGGAGCACCTCTAATCATAACTTACGGAATCAAAAATAAATAGAATCGTTCCACCCTATTATAATATATAACCTTATGTCTGACTTGTTTAGTTTTAAGATTTTCAACCAACCGTGAGGTGAACAAAACTATTATGCTTTGTGCAAAATGTTGCGAGATTATAAAAAAATAGTACAAGGAATCGCACTAGAACGGCGCATGTTTAGATGTAATTGTTTTGGGATTGGCGGCGATGCATGATGGTGAGTTCATTAATTAGATGTGGTAACCGCATTCTTGAACGGCGATCTTCAAGTAAAAGTTTTCATGAAACAACATGAGGGTTATGATGACAATTCATGCAGAGTATGTCGTCTACTAAAATCATTGAGTGGTCTAAAACAAGAAAGCAAAGTTTGGAACGATAAATTGAATGAGGACTAAATCGAATAAGGAATCATCAGTTTGGGACTAAATCGAAGCGAAGTCACAGTATTAACTATTGTGTGAGTGAGTATAACATAGTGTACGTAGCAATTTATGTGGACGCCGTTTCGGTGTTCTCTAATGACAAGAAGGCTACGCATAGAATTAAGAACGAGTTGTCAAATTTAAAATGGAAGACATGGGTTCAACATCGTCCGTACTTGGCATGAGAGTGCAAATTCGGTGTGGGATTCGTGATGGGTGGGGGCATTCACTCCGGTGGATGAACGTCTAGTTACAATCCATATCAAAGCGAGGTTCTTCAACAAATCGCTTATTTGCGCCCACACCCCGACGGAAGAAAAGGAGGAAGTGATTAAAGATACCTTCTATGAGCGTCTAGAACGTACCTATGAGCGCTGCCCCCGCCACGATGTCAAATAAGAAAATCCATCAAGCTACTTGGCTTGCCCCCTGATTGAATCACTTGCAACCAGATCGATCATGTTGTGATAGATGGACGACATGTCTCCAGTGTTTTTGATGTGCGTACGCCTGTAGGGCCCTCAGAGGTGATCTAGTTATTGATGACCAGAGTATACTGAGTTTGTGTAGGGAACACTTCTCCAACCTGCTGAATGGCAGTGAAAGAACAACACCAGGAGATGGCGAACCCGATTCCCCAATCGATGACGACGGAACAGATGGTCCATTGCCCAACCGTGAAGAAATTAGAATAACAATTACCCGCTTGAAGAATAACAAGGCGGCGGGGGCCGATGGATTGTCGGCCGAGCTATTCAAATACGGCAGCGAGAGAGGGTGCTTGCATCAGCTTCTTTGCGGAATATGGTCGGAAGAAAGCATGCCCGACGATTGGAATCTCAGTATACTCTACCCAATCCACAAAAAGTCAGACCCCACAATATGCGCCAATTACCGTGGGATAAGCCTCCTTAACATCGAGGTTTCAGACAAGGTGGCTCACTATCGTGTGACTTCTTTCACCTGTTTTAAATAGTACGAGTTGCAGAGCTAAATAGAGAAGGTAACAACACCCGCGCCGTTAGTTCCGATTTTTCCAGACTGGATAAGGAAGCGAAGCGTATGGGTCTGGTGGTGAACAAAGACAAGACGAAATATCTCCTGTCATCAAACTAACAGTCAGCGCATTCGCGTCTTGGCTCCCACGTCACTGTTGACAGTCATAACTTTGAAGTTGTAGATAATTTCGTTTACCTAGGCACCAGCACCAACACCGATAATAATGTAAGCTTTGAAATCAAACAGCAAACAGGTGCCAATATGGACTGAGTAGGCAACTGAAAAGTATAGTCCTCTCTCG